>NW_024581053.1:357165-370765 GCF_017639235.1 Corvus kubaryi
AGAGAAGGAGAAGCCCTGCGGCACAGGGATGAAGAGAAGGGGAAGCCCTGTGGCACAGGGATGCGGAGAAGGGGAAGCCCTGCGGCACAGGGATGCACCGAGGGGCGATCCCCGGGCCGGGAGCAGCCTGTCAGCCCCGGGGCCAGGGCTCGGCACTGCGCGCTGGGACAGCTCCTCGGCAGGGCGATGACAGCCACCGTGGAGATGCCTACGTGGTGTTTGTGGGGCAGGAATAGGGCCCTGCGAGCCCTGTAGGGACAGAAGGCAGCGGGATCCTTTGAGCTGGAGCTCAAACAGCCTTGCGGGGCTGTTCCGCAGCGTTTGCCACGTCTCTGGGGAGTTGCTCTTCATCCTCCCGCTTCAGAAGGGACTCGCGCCTCTCCTGATAACTCTGGGAGGGAAAAGACTTTTCCAGGAGCATTTCCTGAGCTGGGAGCAGATCCCACATGGCATCACAACCCTCCGTCAGCAGCAAAGGCATGTTATTGTTACTCGTGCTGCGAATGAGCTGTCGGACCCGAGGCAGGGTGTGCCGCTGCTGGTGCTTAAACAACTCCCTCTGCCCCGTCCAGCAGCTGGCTGGGCCGTGTCAGAGCCCTGCAGAATGACCTGCTCCGGCAGCCCATCTCCCCTGATCCGTGATTTACTGCCCAGCCCGCCGTGCAGATAGGGAGCAGCACGCACACGCGTGTGCTGGGCTAGATCCGCACCCAGCGGGGTCCCCGGGCTCTCACCAGCCCTTCATCCCCAGCTCCCTCGGCGTTTCAGCAAGTCCCTGCCTCAAAATCAGCTCCTGTGAGGAGATGCTCAGCCCTATTTCCTGCTCTTTGTCCTACATCAGCAGCAGTTTGGCTTCTAGAAATGCAGGAAAGTTGCAAAGTCAGTCCTTCCACTTCAATGCACTGGGAACAGCATCACCCCCTTGCTCACAAACTCACCCCAGTGCAGAGAAGCCTTTTGAAGTGAGAGCACCCCAGGAAGTCACCCTCACCAGGCCACAACCACTTTGTTTTCTTCCCTTCCAGTGGCGAAAGCAGTACATGGGGAAGATTTGGCCTTGGGGGGCCCAAGAAAACACATAAAGGATAAAACCAGCCCCGCAGTTAAAAGGATTAGAAGACTGTAAGGAGAGAAGAAAGTTCTGGAGACTGGTCCAGGGAGCCACAGATGCTGGGCGTGAGATGCTGCACTTGGGTGACAACTCGGAGGGCTCAGGGGAAGGTGCCTGGCACCTTGGGCACACCCCTGGGGAAGGCAGGTCCTGCTCAGCATGAGGGGTGAGTGGCAAAGCCCGCTCATTTTAGCCCAGACTTTATTTTAGATCATTTCACTCCTTCACAGCTCTGCAAAGGCACCGACTGCTCCTGCACCCCACACCTGCCAGCCCACCAGGGCTGCTCCAGGAATCACAGTGCACAGCGTGCTGGGTGATGGGCAATATCCTACCAAAACCAACCCTCCTGGGACACTGGCTGCTCCCCACAAGGCACAGCTCTGTCTGGAGGGGAGACACAACCCACAGCACCAGCACCCCCAGGCCTAGTCCCACTGCCATCCCTGCAGAGCACCAGCAGACCCCACACCCCAGTGCTGTGAGGGGGGGCAGCCCCGTCCTGAGGCTGCTCGTGGCTGTCACACTGTCACAATAGAGGTCAGAGCCAGGAAACCCCTGGAGACAGCTGATAAGCCCCCTGCATCTGTTCCAAAAATGCCCGTGCAAGCAGAGTGAATTTTTTGGCTTGAGGTTGGGCCATAAATCAACGTGAGTCAGAAAAGGCCCCTGACAGTGTGTCCTCTTCCCTGGTGCCTTCTCCAGGACACTGCCAACAGCCCAAGCTGGTGGCTGCCTTGTGGCTGGGACACACTGCACGATGGACACAGGCAGGGCCAGAGAATCCTGAAGGAACCTGGCAGTTCTGGTTCAGAAGCACCCTGGCCCCCTGTCCCGAGGGTGGGCTGGGCCCTTGAGGAGAGCGTGGGAAGGAGGCTGGCAGGGGAGGTGGACTTTGGGGCTCTTCCCTAAACACAGTCTTGTCTATGCAGTGTGTGCCCTGTGGGAGCCAGGGAAGGGCAGGGAGGCACAAGGGCTGCTGCTCTTGTGGGGCACACACTGGGCTCGGAGGCTCAGCTCCGTGGGGAACAGGCTGGCAGAGGAGTCTGGTGCCTCCTGCCTCTGCTCTGGTGAGTGTAGGGGTCTGTGCTGGTAGCCCACAGGTGAGCTGGCACCATGAGCCATGTCCCCACCATGCACTGTGGGACACCACTGAGCTCCCCCCAGAGCAGGGGACACCTGCAGACCGTGCCCAACAGGCAGCTCGTGATGGAGGACACACACATCCACCCTGCTGGGGGCTCAGAGGTGGGGACGTGACACAAAGCCCTGCCACCCATGTGTCACATCTGGCAGAACAACATCCCGGAAGGTCCCTGCCCTCCGGCTCGGGGGCTTTGTCCTGGTAGAAGACACCCCCGAGCCTGAGAGCAGGGCTGGATCTCTTTGTCATCCAAACCCCGGTGTGCGAGCTGAGCTCCTCTCCAGTAACAGGCAAGAAGGCCAAGAAATAAAGCAGGTACATTCCGGGGATGCTGCAGCAGCAAACACTGCATGAATCACGTCAGGCCGTGGCTTCTTCCCCAGAGCCACGTGTGGGGTGGGCATCCCACCTTTGGAGCTCGGCCTTTCCAGCACAGACAGGTCCTCCACACCAGGGGCAGTGCAGGAGTGGGATAACCACCATGCAGAGGGAGGTTTCATTCAGCCATGAGGTGTGGAAGAGCCACACGATGTCCCCGGGCCTCTGTCCCTCCTCCATCTGCACCCTCGGCTGCTCACCGGCATCAAAGCAACTGCACAGGGCTTGGCCCAGGGCACTGCTGCTGCCACAGCACCCAAACCTTCCCTGCTCCTTTGGAATGTCTCTCCTTGAATTCCGATGGGTTTTAATATGGACACGTGAAAAATGGAGTGGAGAAAAGCAGAGAGGGGACAAAGCTGAGGGAAGGCACACAGTGAAAACTGATGGGGTTGGAGCTCTGGACCTGACACTGGGTTGGAGAGCAAATACAGCACAGAGAGAGAGAGGGAAATCATTGCTGGCCATTGTGTACATAACAGGGGAGATGCTGGAAAATGGGAGTGGGTTCAGAGAAGAGCTACAGGAATGATTGAGAGACAAAAAAACCTGGAAAACTCCAGTACCACAGAAGGCAGAAGAAGCTCAACCACTTTTCCCAATGCAGGGCACGGGTAAAACAAGACTTGGTCCCACTCAGCCAGCACCTGCTGGGCCACTGTGCAGCCCAAACCAAACCAAGCTCCAGCTGATCCAGACCACTTGGAATGGAAAGAAAAGCTCCTGATGCCAGCAGGGTGGCTGCTCTCTCATCCAGACCAGCCCTGACATGGAAAGAGGGGCTTCTTCAGCTGGGCTCACCCCGCTCTGCTCTGCCCAGGAGGGACTGTCACACACGGAGCAGGCTGGCCTCCACAGACAGACAGCATGGGATGGTTCTCCTGCCTCTCCCAGCCTTTTTGTGAGCAGCTCCCAGCTTTGCAGCTGCAAAAAAGGCACCAGGGACTCAGGCAGAGCAGTGGGGAGGGAGAGATCCTCTGTGGAGATGGGGATGAGCGCAGGAGAGTCCATCTCCTTCCTCCCCACAGGGCCCGTGCCAGCTCGGTGAGGTCTCTGCTGCTTTCCTCCTGCCTGTCAGGCTGCGAGTGCGCGGCAGAGCCGTGCCAGGCTCCCCACAAACCCCAGCACTGCGCCTGCACAGCGGGACGGGGCCGGCCTGGCCGGCCTCCAGCCCTGGCTGCCATCAAACGGGAAATAAGGGAATTGGAGCGAGACCACAGCGACCACCAAGCAGCCAGCACTGGCAGGGGTGAGGCAATCACCCTCTGCCAGGCACGAGCAGGCAGCAGCGCCTCACCCTGTGCCCGAGCCCAAACGCTCTGGCAGCTGGCTAGCAGCTGGAGCGTGCCCAGAGGAGGATGAGGGTGGGAGGAAGCCCCATGTGCCTCGCCCTCCTCGGATGCTCCCGGGGAGCGAGGCAGCCAGGAGTCCCGGGATGCTGCACAGCAGACAGCACAGCCGAACAGTATGGAGTTTTCTGCTAGTTACTCGTTTTGTGAAAAGTTGTTGGCAAAAATGTGCATTTTCTTTGGCTGTGTTTTGCATGGATTTGGCAAAAATGTAACGTTAGTGTCTCCCCTTGAGAGAACTTTATTGAGTGGAACAAAGTCGGATATTTTTAGCTACCCATTGTTAGCTGAAGAACAAAGCCATAACTAAGATATTTTGTCTCTTACACTGAAAGGGGACTATCAGACAAATCCATGTACAGTCATATGTGGCTGCCCATTCAGATGGAGCACGAGAGGGAAACTATTTTTAGCCTGAACACTCCACACAACAACCGCATTTCCCTTCCCCTCCAAGCTGGACCACCAGAATACACAGGCAGCACCAGAGAGCAGCGTTGGCCAGGGGGACCTGGGGTCACCGCCTGCTGCTGTCCCCGGGGCCATCTGACAAGTGGCTTTTACAGGAGAGATCGGGTCACGCAATCCTAAACAAGGCACTTTAATTTTTCTGCCTTTTGAGGTGTTTTTTCCCCACACTCACAGCCGAAACGGTGAGAGGCAACAAGAAACAGCAAAGCGGGATCCAGACGGCTCCGAGCGAAGCGGCGGCTGCAACGCACAGCGCTCAACCCCGAACCCTCCCCGCTTTTCCCAAAACACTTGTGCATGCCCTGAGGGCCGCTCGGATGAGGACAGAGGGTGCCCACAGGGCAGAGGGAGATGGTCCTGCAGCCCGCAGGGAGGAGCGGAGCCGGCACAGCCCTGTCCTGGCAGCGCTGCCGCCCTTCCCGCTCCGCGCTCGAACCATCCGTGCTGGAAATGTCACGGCTGCGGCTGCCAAGGCGGCGCTTTCGAAAGCTTTAACCCTGAGACACCAGAGAGCCCCAGCACGAGGCTGACAAACCTCCCCCGAGCGCTTCAGTGCTCAGCAAATGACATCAGTGGATTCTGACTGGCAGCGTTTTGCAAAGCATTCGTGTAATAGAAACAAAGCGGTCCATAAATGCCCTGGATTTCTGCGCGTGAGAAATGCCGGAGCTTCTTCTAAACAGTTTTTGTGGGTTGCACTGGTGAGTCACGGAGAAGTTGCATTAAACACTGAGCATTTGGTGCAATCAGAACGACCCTCCACAGTTCAGGGAGCCGTGACACGCTCATGGCAAAGCACGAGGAGTAAAAGCAGGGTGCCACCGCACAGCCTGAGCTGCTGGGGGGGACCCACCGTGCCAGATGGGTTGGTGGCACCAGAGAAACCACCAGAGCAGCCTCCGAATGGCTGCAGCACGGCACGAATCTTTAGGAACCTCAGCGGCCCATCAGCACCGTCCTCCCTGAGCACAGCCAGCCGCTGCCTCCGCAGCAGCTCTCCCTGCCAGCCTCCGGCACGGCCAGCTCCTGACTGGCCAAACACACCTTGTGCCCCTTCCTGGAGAAGCGCCACACTCCACAGAGATCTCCATGTAGTCCACGACCTGCCAGGTGCCACTGAGATCCCACAAAAGCCCAGGAGCAGCAGCAGGCAGCGGCGATGTCCGGCTGTGCTCATGTCCCTAAAGCTGCCACCACACACCAGTGCCGTGTGTCACCGTAACCAAACCCGCACGGGAGAAAGCGGCCGGAGGACAGAACAACACGAAGGAGGAAGCATTAATTAATTACCTGTGGGCTTTTCGGCTGAGCTAGAGCGTCCTGGAGGAGATGCTGCTCTGCCACTCCTCGCCTGCTCCGCGGGTTAGGGCTGCTTTGACCAGGGAGCACTGATTGTGTTTTATAAACTTGAAGCACAGTAAGAACTGGTTTAAAATAGAGTGAACGGAGCTGGTGCGGGTGGAATTAGACAAACTCTGCGAGCTGCTTTTCCAAAAATAAATTAACTTCTTGCAGCCCGCGGAGCAGAGGCGGGGGACGGGGCCTCCCGGGAGAGCTGCCCGAGTGCCTCTGCTGCTGCTGTCCCCCTTCTGGCACAGCTCCGGGGCTGGGGCTGCCCCAGCCGGGGCACACTCAGTCCTGGGGCTGCATGGGGAGGGGGCAGCAGCACCCCGTCCCCCCCAGTCTCTCTGCACCCCCATAAAGTGTCTGTGCCCTGACAGAGAGGAGCAGAGGCACCTGAGGGAGCCGTGCCCTGGCAGTGAGGAGTGGGGCAGGATCCCAGCCAGGGCTGGGAGTTATGGGTCAATCCCTGCCAGAGCCGTTGCCTCAGTGTGTGCTGGGCATTTCTTGCCACCCAGGGAGGCCAGTCTGGGTGAGCAGGGAACAGGTCACCTCGGCACTGCAAAGTGCCCCTGCTTGGGTGGAACTGGGAGTGCTGGCTATGGTGAGCTGAAGGAGGGGGCACAGAGAAGCACAGGAAAGTTTGGAAGTGTTAGAAGGGACCCTAAAGACCATCCCATCCCACCCGTGCCATGGGCAGGGACAACTCCCACTGTCCCAGGCTGCTCCAAGCCCCGGTGTCCAGCCTGGCCTTGGGCACTGCCAGGGATCCAGGGGCAGCCACAGCTGCTCTGGGCACCCCGTGCCAGGGCCTGCCCACCCTCAGAGCCAGGAATTCCTTCCCACTATCCCATCTAACCCTGCCCTCTCATCAGTGTGAAGCCATTTTTCATGGCTTGGACCACCCTAGGCCATCCTGCTGGGCTGAGCTGGGCTGAGCTGCTCCAGTGCAGGCTGTAGCCCTTTGCTATCCCTTAAATCAACCCTTTCTCTTTTGGATCTCAGCACCTGGCTGAAGCCTGGAGGTTTGCAGGCTCCTGCTGTTGGGAAGGGAACAGCATGGGGAGAGCACCTTCCCAGGTGCCATCCTCACCAGCTGGGCTCACCAGAGTCCCGTGAGCACGGAACAGCTCAGGAGGCAGCAGGAACCTCTGCTCTGCCTGGACCTCCTTCCCCCATTAACGCCGAGCCCCAAAGGCTCCCTGCCTGTGCTCCCCACACCTCCTCTGCCTCTGCCCTGCACGTCCCCCGTGCTTTCTCCTCGCTGATAACAAGCAGAATGATGTTCAGCCACCTGTGGCCCCAGTGCCATTGTGGTGCTGGGGACAGTGCTGGTAGCAGCCCTCTTCTCTCTCCCCAACTTTCACCCTGGCCCACCTCCCCTAAAAAAAAAAAAAAAAAAAAAAAAAGAAATCCTGTAGGTTTTTTGACACCAGCAGGGAGGTCCCTGGAAGCAAATCCCTCTTCAGACCGGCATCCAGGCCAAGGGCAGCCCTCCCCGGGCGGGCAGGACGCCACTCCCCAGGCAGGGAAAGTCCTTTTCCTTCTATTTATTTATATCCATCTCGCTGTAAACTCACCCGCCGGCGAACCTGCTGTTCACACTAACAAACACGTCCCTTTGGTCTGTGCAGCAGTCACTGGCTGGGCAGACATGGAGCGGGGGGATCTCCACCAGCCCTTCTCCAGCCCTTCCATAAATCCCCGGCTCCCACCGGATTTGTTTACACAGCAGCTTGGAAGTGAAGTCCTTTTGGCAAAGCAGCTCCTGGTCTAGGAGAGACCTGAGCCAGAGCCCCAAAAGGGCCCACACCAATGATGAGACAGGCATGATGGTGCCTGTGTGGGACTTCAGTGTCACATCGAGACATGCCCAGGAGAGGTCTGCTCATGGTGTGCCTGCACAGGGCAGAGCTGCAGTCCATACAAAATGTCCTTGAGAAGCAGGAGGGTTTTAAGACAGGCACAAAAAGGGAAACAATGACATTTCTGGGGTGGGGAGGTGAGAGTTTCTGTATTAACAAGTTTCTATACCAATACAATGCCTGTGCTGTTATTTAGGCTGCCATCCTTAGAGCTCGGAGTCCACACTGGGCAGTGGAACAACTCACACTTCCCTCAGGTTTTCTTCCAAGCCATCTGCTGTCTATCCACTGTCCCAGCCCATGGGGGACATTGGAGTTTTTGCCAGAAGGTCCTTGCAGAGGAAGATCTTCAGGACAGTTTTGCCACAAGAGCTCAGGTGGAGCAGGACCTTCTTGCAGCAGCATCAGAGCCATGGCCCAGTGCTGGCAGCCAGGCCAGGGTGAGGAGGAGAGGGAGCTCTGCAGGGTGGCTTCAGGGGCAGCTTCCAGAGCGAGCCCTGTGTGCTGACAGCAGTACAACACCCCAGGCCAGAGGGGGATCTCCTCCCTGCCAGCTCCACACCTGGTGGGTTTATCTCATCAAAACTTGAGCTGAAATTACCCACAGCAGAGGGGCTCAGCTCTGCCCTCCAGGCTGTGCAGCCCAGGACCAGTGTGTTGATAGCTCAGGACTACAAGTGGGTGGCACGGAGGTGGCAGACACAGACTGGGCTGCTCCCCTGGCAATCCCGCTGAGCACCAACAGCGGTGTATGGGGTCTCTTGCTGCCCGTGGGTGCCACGGTGCTCCAGGGGCGGTGGCAGTGTGGCAGTGGCTGTGTCACTGTGTGTGCTCGGGATGGGGACACCGGGGGTGTCCCGGGGTGTTGGCGATGGGAAGCAGGACGCGGGGTTTGCATGTGGCAGCACCCCGGATCCAAGCAGGTGCTGACACGACCTGGGGTTTCTGGCACCGCATGTGCGTGGCTGGATTTCCGTCTCGCCTCAGCCCCGAGCACCGCTGTGCCGGCTGTGCATCAGACAGTTTATTTTAGCCATTGAGGCAGGAGACGGCTGCAGGATCCGGGGCTGAGGCTGTGTGGGAGGCCGGGGGCCGTCAGCCCGTGCCTCCAGCGCGTGTGACACGCGTTTGGTGTCACCCGAGTGGGAGACCTGCTAGCGGGGTGAAATATGAGCTGCGGGTTCCCGGCTGCAGCTGGAGGAGCTCGTCCTGCAGCCTGGCTCCGTTCCCTCTCCGGGGCAGGAGGGGCAGGGCAGCGGGAGCCGCTGCGGAGCCCGGTGGCCGCGGCCACCAACCCCGAGCGGGGCGGGACGGACACCGGGCAGAGGGACAGACACAGGGCAGTGGGACAGACACTGGGCAGAGGGACAGACACCGGACAGAGGGGCGGACACCGGGCAGTGGGACAGACACCGGGCAGAGGGACAGACACCGGGCAGCGAGGCAGACACCGGGCAGCGGGGCAGACACTGGGCAGAGGGACACACACAGGGCAGTGGGACAGACACCGGGCAGAGGGACGGACACCGGGCAGAGGGACGGACACCGGGCAGCGGGGCAGACACCGGGCAGAGGGACAGACACAGGGCAGAGGGACAGACACCGGGCAGCGGGGCAGACACCGGGCAGCGGGGCAGACACCGGGCAGCGGGACAGACACCGGGCAGCGGGACGGACACCGGGCAGCGGGACGGACACCGGGCAGCGGGACAGACACCGGGCAGTGGGACAGACACCGGGCAGCGGGACGGACACCGGGCAGAGGGACGGACACCGGGCAGCGGGGCAGCCCCGGGGCCGTGGGGCTCAGCCCTGGCCGCGCTCAGCGCCAGCGCAGCTCTGGGGGACCACCACCTTCAGGAGCTCCTGCCAGGCTCAGGGATGTGGTCAGCAGCCGTGCAGGGTGATTTTTCCTCACGGCCTTTATATCTCAGCTGCTTCTGAGGTGCTGGAAGAGCCAAGTGTTCTCTGCCCAGCACCCGGCCAGATTCCGTGCCCTGAGCCTAGATGCTCCCTGCAGGAGCTGGTTTATTGATCATCTCGGCACATCCTCATTGACCCCCTCAGCCCAGCCCAGCAGCCAGGATGTCTCCAGGGTCAGGATCCCACAAAGGGCTCGGGAGCCGTGGTGTGACCCCTGGGGCCTGCCGGAGCCGTGGCACCACCCAAACCCACCAGGAAACCAGGGTGAGCTGTGTGAGTGGCGTGGTCAGGAAAGCGCCGAGCTGGCAGCGCTGGGGTTCCACACGGGTATTGCAGCCCTTCCTGTGTGCAAGGAGGGAGCTCTCAGGGAGGGCTCAGGATGACACTGAATATGCAACAGCACACAAGGTGGTGGATCGATCTGCATGGAGTGCCGGGGTGCGGGGTGGGGTGCGCAGGCACTCACACTGCAAGGGCAGTGAGCTCTGCAGCAGGGTGCCCTGAGAGCAGCACGCCAGGGCACACAGCACCCAAGGACCCCTGCTTCAGCCTATCCGTCCTCTGAACATCACCTGGCACAGGGGGCAGAATGACCTGCCAGCCTAAAGTCTGTGTTGCGGCTGCTCTTCCGGCAATGTCAAGCCCCAGTCCTCCAGGAAAGCTCCTTCCCTGCCTGTGATCTGAAGCTTTTCCCTGGAAATACTCTAAACAGAAACAAAAAACACATCAAGGAATGAAAATGCCTTTTCAGAGTCTGTGAAGCCTCAAGTTGCCATCCAAGGGAAGACACAGAAACCTCATGTCCCTGCTGTGGGCAGCCTGAGCTCCACCACAGTGCAGAATCCCAGGGCTCTGGGGTGTGTATGAAGCAGAGGCAAGAGCCCCGTCCCGCCGGGGCAGTGACAGGGGTGGATGCAGCAGCCATGCCCTAAAACATGAAATAACTTCTTCACCCCACACACTGCATGGCTGAGGTACAAATACTTTGCTTAGGCACCCAGCCAGCCCTAGGGACTCAGGGATGCTCTCCAGCACCAGGATGCTCTGCCCCAGGGATAACTCTCACTCGGCAAAGGGAATTGGGCACCTCCCTTGGTGGTGGCACCTGCCTGTGTAGGGATAACAGGCCTGGGACAGCACTTGTTGAGGGACACCCTGGAACCGGTGCAGCTGCTCCTCTGCTGCAGGACGGGGCTGTCAGGAGCCCGAGGGACCCCAATCCCTCCTGGCCCCACTGCTGCCCACACCGAGCTGGGGATGGGGGCACGGGCACCGTGTATGGGGCCGGCAATGCTCTCCCCACGCTATTCTTAGGAAGGGTAAAGTTTATACAAGAAATTTAAGCTTTAAGCCCAGGCACCATAAATAGTCTATTTTTCAAGGGCTCCAAGTCAGTTGTAGGCTCAAAGCCAGAGCCGAAATTTGGCAGCTGTCTTTGTTTAGTGATTAATTAAAATGAGGTAACAAAACGAGACATATCTATTAACGAGGGTATTTGCAGCGTCAGTAGAGGATTCCAAATGGCTGATTTTTTCCCCTTTTAATCTTCAAACTTCTCGTTAGGAAAACAAGCTCTTCCTCTGGCCGCAGCCGGGTTGGGAGGGAAGGGCTGAGCCGCGGCCCCTCGCCCGGGCAGCGGGAGGGGAGTGGCGGGCAGGCAAGGCTTTATCTTTATGGTCCTCTTCCTTTAAACAAAGCAAACCTCCGCATAAAGATTTTTCCAGTTTGGAAATTTTATTAGACCTTAAAGTAAACTTCAATGGAGAGACCCTTGGCTGTGACAGAGGCAGGAGGGGGGAAGCTTTGCACATTGCCGGCCTCTCCCCAGTGGGTGCCATGCAATGGGACTAAAATGGGAGCGATGGAGGCAAAGGGGCATTTTTCAGGCTCTTTTCCACATTTGCCAGGCAAACAGGGCCAAACCCATGTCCCTGCCTCCTCTTGGGGCAGCAGCACGCAGCATTCTGGGCACCCTGAGGAGGTGTGACCAGACAAGGTGACAGCAGGAGGGTGAGGATGGAGCCTGGGAGGCTCGTTCCCATCCGCTGTGCTCTCAGCTCATCCCTGATGCCGGACGCATTTCCTAGCTCGGAAAACCAAGTGGAGCATGAAGCTGCCTTGTGTGGGAGGTGCCTGTGGTCAGAGGAGGGGGTTAAAGTGTGTGCAGGGGTCAGAGGCAGCTCTCAGGGGTGTGTGAAACAGGTTCACCCTCCCCAAGGCTCCAAAGGCTTAGCCACATGGGAAAGCACCCAAGTATGAGGAAAAGGGAAAAACATCCCAAAATAGTTTAGTCTTGTTTTCTGCACTGAGACGCCCAGACAGGGTGGGAGTTCTGGTTGTGTCTGAGCTAAAAATTACAGTAAATAGAGAAGTGGCTGCAAAGCCCCATGTTCTGGGTAACAGGAACATGTGCAAACACCGTCCATCAGGGCAAAGCCACACTGCGATGAAGGACCATAAATAAATAAATGAGGAGGGGGATGGAGTGAAACGAGCTCCGTGTCAAGGGATGAACTGTCAGCCACCCACTGAACTGCGCCCTCTCCAGTTTGTTTCATGGGATGACTGGGAGGGAGGGGAAGCAGCTTTGTACCTGGGGACCACTCTGAGTAGAGGTGGGATCCTGGCATCCATCTCTGCGTTGGGGTCTGGCACCACTGAACCTACCTGGGACCACGTGGGGCTGGTTGTGCCAGGACAGACCAGCTCTGGACTGTCCTGCTCTCCCTGCACCGCTCTCCAGGCCCATCTCAGCTGCTGGGAAAACCCCAGCAGAAATCCTGAAGTCTGGTTTCTGGAGGAGGTGATGGAGTGGGTCATCGGGTCCTGAAGGGATCTGCTCTTGTGGCACACAAGCCGTGCGAGGAGCGGGATGGGGAGAGGGCAGATTCAGAGTGGAGGAAAGCCCACTGCTCCTCCTTGGGAGATCACTGCTCCTCTCCCGGGGAGGAAAAGGGGGATACATTCCATGAATGCTCCACGGCCCACTTTAATTGTCAGGAGTTGCCCACATCAAGCACCAGCTTCAAGGCCCTGTGATGCAAGTCCTGGGATGGGTGAGCTGGCAAAAATCCAGCAGCAGCTTGGGGTCCTGGGCTGTCCAACCTCTGTCTGGAGCTGGCCCACGGGCAAGGTGCCATCCTCAGTGGGGCAGGGTCCCATGTCCCAGGCTGCTGCACTGCAGAGTTAAGGCTGCGCTGGAGGGGGACAGCGCACTCCACGGGGCAGAGGCCCTGCCTGTGCATCTGCAGGAGCTGGCTCTGCTCTCCGGGCAGGATTTGCGCTGGGGATGCTAAAGGTGGCACCGAGGGCAGGTGACAGGCAGTCAGGGGGTGGGAGCTCTGTGCTGCGGGGTGGAGGGAGCATCCAGGTTCTCCAGACAGGGCTGAGCCCCAAGCAGCAGCAAGGGCTGGACAGGGAGGTGGAGCAGCCCAGGGGCAGCACGGAGGGGATGGGACAGCGCAGGGGGCACAGAGCAGCACGAGGGACAGCGGGACGGCTTGGGAGGTGGCGGCGGGGCAGCCTGGGGGCAGCCCGGGGGGAGCGGGGCATCAGGGGATGGCTGGAGGGAGGCGGAGGGGCTCGGGCGGCTGCGGGGGCTCGCCGGGGCTGCCCCGTCCTCACCCCCCCGCCCGGGCCCGGCGGGACGCGGCGGCGGAGTCGCGGTGCCATCTAGGGCCGGCTCGGGCCGCTGCAGGGACGGGCTGCGGGACGGGGAGAGGGGCTGCGGGACAGGGAACGGGGCTGCGGGACGGGGAGAGGGGCTGCGGGATGGGGAGAGGGGCTGCGGGACGGGGAACGGGGCTGCGGGACGGGGAGCGGGGCTGAGGGACGGGGAGCGGAGCTGCGGGACGGGGAGAGGGGCTGCGGGACGGGGAACGGGGCTGCGGGACGGGGAGAGGGGCTGCGGGACGGGGAGAGGGGCTGCGGGACGGGGAACGGGGCTGAGGGACGGGGAACGGGGCTGCGGGATGGGGAGCGGGGCTGCGGGACGGGGAGCGGGGCTGCGGGATGGGGA
>NW_024581053.1:370775-377706 GCF_017639235.1 Corvus kubaryi
CGGGGCTGCGGGATGGGGAGAGGGGCTGTGGAGCGGGGAACGGGGCTGCGGGAAGGGGAGAGGGGCTGTGGAGCGGGGAACGGGGCTGAGGGATGGGGATCGGGGCTGAGGGACGGGGAGCGGGGCTGCGGGACGGGGAACGGGGCTGCGGGACGGGGAACGGGGCTGCGGGAAGGGGCTGCGGGACGGGGAGGAACAGTGCCCGGACACCGCATCCCCGCATCCACCCGGTCCCTCCAGAGCCCAGCCCGGAGCGGGCCCGGCGCTGCCGGGGGGAGCAGCCCGCGGTGCCCCGGGGACCCCGCCCGGCCGGAGTCGCTGCCGGAGCTGAGGTGATGGTGGTCTGCCACAGCCTGCAGCTGGCCAGCGAAAAGCTATTGGAGGGCTGGACCGAGGTGCACGGAGCCCAAGGGCAGCCTGATGGTGATGGACTGGACAGCAAGGGCCTGGAGGAGGAGGGTCCGGTGAGGCCAGAGCTGAGGCTGGCTGCATGTCCTGCCCAGGCGTTGTGCTTCCAAGTGTTTGCATTTCCTTACCATTGATTACACAGCAAACCCCCTGATCTCTCCCCAGTTTCTACCATCGGCCCCTCTAAGACTTTCCCTCTGTCCTGCAGCCTGTGCTGTTCACTGCAGTCCCATTTAATGAAGATTTGGCCTGGACAAGGGGAGAGCACGAGGTGCTTCCCAGTGTGCATCCCAGACATGACTGTGACTGGGTTTTTGTGAGCCAAGGACAGGGGACAAAGAGCAAATTACAGGGAGAAGGATTCTGCTCCTCCTCGAACTAAAAGGAATTGATTTAATTTACATTTTGACAGGCAATATTGAATTTTTTTTTTTACAAGCCTCTGCAGCTGGATGTGGGATGTTTACTTTTCTTTTATTGAAAGCGAAGAAAGCAATATCCCTGGACTGGGAGGACTGGGAGAGGGAGATTGGGCTCTGCAGGGGCCAGGCTTATCCCTACATCTGCTCCTCTGGCAGACACAGGACCAGGGGGCTGGGGGAGATTGCAGATAAGAAAAGTAAACTCTTCTTTAATAAAGCTCCCTGGGTTACACCTTGTTGTTGGCTCCCTGAAAAAATTCTAAATTCAGGTGTTTCTGAGGCCTAATGAATTTTTCTCTTTCCCATTTAGTTGCCTGTATCTTTGCATATTTATTTTTGGGGTTTTTTTAAGGTTTTTTCTGGCTAAGGCAGTGCCTGTCATGCCCTGTGCCAAGTACTGTCATTATTTGTTGCTGAGAAACAAGACTTTTTCAGCAAAATGCCACTAATCCAAGGGCTGAACCACCTGAAAGCTCACATCTTAAGGTAATCCTATCCACAATCTCCATTCTAATCTTTTATGGCAAAAGAAGCACTGTCAAACTGATTTCTCCTCCTGGATTCCCTGTCTGTTCCCCATTGCTTGATGTCACTGGGAACTGCAGTCACTGTATCCTGCAGGGGTTTGCAGGGTAAATCCACGCCTGAGGCTTTGCAGAGCCAAACCCAGCAGGGCTTAAGGTAAATCCTTGGAGCTTTTGGAGCTGCAAGCTGCAATGCTGAGAAAGGGGGGACCCTCTGTGAGCCCCTCCTGCTGTCCCTTTTTGCAGGCTCACCATAACCCACCTGGGGACTGGGGGATTTTGACACTGGTTGCTCAAAGGGAATCTGGGAATTCTCATGGGAAGCAAGGCTCACCCAGGAACCTGTGCTCACATGGAATTCCATGTCAAGGGATGTTAGAGGAGAAGCTTTAGGGATAATTGAATAATCTCATGCCCTGCTGGGGGCTATATAAAATTGTGTGCACGGACAGCTCACTCCAAGGAAAGGCTTAGGGACACTCACACAAGTTCCCAGATCGCCCCTGCACGCCTTTGTCTTGGGCATGATGTCCCAGCCACTGGTCCATTTGGGATTCAATTTTGTGCAGTTTCCATAAGCTGGACTTGCCTCTGAGGGGCTGGCAGGGTGGCCAGGAGCATGTCTGGGCCCTAGGGCAGTGGAAGAGGGGGTCTGGGACAGCCTCCTGGAGTACTCCTGCCTCAAGGTCGTGCTGCGCCTGCAGGGAAGTCCTTGTTGCCGTGTTCAGGTGATGCTGCTCAGCATCACTTTCACTGCTGGGTGAAGGGAGGTCAGCGTCCTGTCCAGTGGTGGGCCAGGCCTTGGGGCACCTTCAGGGAGAGGCTGTGAGCTGCCCACGCTCTGCAGCCGTTCCAGGTCTGTATGGAGGCAGCGTGCACTGAGCCCCAGCTCCAGCCGCACGCCCGCCTGGCTCTGGGTGACGTCCCCATCTCTGGGAAGCCACGAGCAGCCTCTGGCAGGCTCCCACATGTGTCCCTCAGAGAGTCCTCTCTCGATCCCTGCTGTCTTTGGGGGATTCTCTATGCCTGGGACCAGCATCTTGTGGTTATTGCTTTGCCCTCAAGAGTTACTTTCCACTAATTTTGCTTCTTATCTTGACGAGACTGGTTATCTTTATGAGCCACTGACACACCAAACTCTTCATATTGTCCTGTGCTGTCTTTAATCTATGTGTAAACCTGCTCTTCTAATAAACCCCAGAATCCAGGGGATGATGATAATCAGCGGAATACACAGCAAACAAAGGGAAGCATCGCTATCACCTTGGGAAAATCCCGAAGATAAGGATCCTCCCTTGTCAGTTCTCGGGGCCTGTCGGGATATTACTTTTAAATCTCTCTTGTGTCATGGCTGATGCTATCGCTGCAGCTGAGTTAGCTACCCAAACTCGGCGTTACTGTGTGTTATTGGAGCATTACTGGCCCAGATGGGGAGCGTTTCCCCGCAGCCCGGAGGCAGAGCTGGGTTTATGATGACTCTCCAGGTTAGGGGTGGTTATTCCGTGTGATCTCTGCACACTGCAATGGGGAGTGAGGCTTTTGGGGGAAATCAGACTGTAATTTAGCATTTAATATTAAAGGGTCAGGAGAGCTGCTCCAGGGGATGTGTGTGCTCCTGGAGCAGTGTCATAGAATCCCAGAATGGTTGGGGTGGAAGGGACCTTAAAGATCATCCCATTCCACTCCCTGCCATGGGCAGGGACACCTCCCACTATCCCAGGTTGCTCCAAGCCCTGTCCAACCTTGCCTTGGACACTGCCAGGGATCCAGGGGCAGCCACAGCTTCTCTGGGCACCCTGTGCCAGGGCCTCCCCGCCCTTACAGGGAAGAATTTCTTCCTGATATCCAATCTAAACCTACTGTCTTTTATGTTTGAAGTCATTTTTCCTTGTCCTGTCACTCACTGTCAATAGTCTCTCTCCATCTCTCTTGTAGGGTCCCTCCAGGTACTGAAAGGCAGCAGTCAGATCACCCCAAAGCTTCTCTCCTCAGGCTGAACAATCCCAATTCTCTCAGCCTTTTGTCGCACCAGAGGTTCTCTGTCCCTTTGATCATCTTGATGGCCTCCTCTGGACTGGCTCCAGCAGCTCCGTGTCCTCCCTGTGCTGGAGGGCCCCTCAGGGCCCAGCTCATGGCACCATCACAGCAGCTGCACAACAGGAGCAGCCGCCTGCACGGGGCACGAGCCACCCTCAGTCATTACTCTACAGGAACTACAGGGACTGAGCTTTGGGGTGTCCCTGCTTACCCACAGACCCCTCTGTTAGGATGGGAGACCTCTCATCCAAAACAAGGACCAGAACTGTGAAACAAAAGACGTTTCCTCCTGAACCATGACCCAGTCTTGGAAATTCCTGCCCCTTTGTGAGATGCCAGAGCAGCCTGCAGCCCAAACAGTAAAGGGCACTTGTGAGCCTCCGATCAGCTGCAGGGGTTTTATGCACTTGCAGTGAAGTATCAACAGGACTGATGAGGTATTGCAGGCAGTTCTGCCACTCTGCAGAGGTGGAGTCACAGCTCTCCATCCTCGCCTGTGCACACACCCTCAAGCCTGCGAGGCTGGACAGAATTGCCAAGGGTTCATTCGATGAAAAATACCACACACCTTCTCCATCTCTTCACCCACTAAAGAAACATTGGCTGCAACCCCCATGCCAGCTGGTCAGGGCCCTAAGAAAACTCTTGTGCTACCAAAGGTATTTAAAAAAATGCATGAAGCAAAAAAAGAGGTATTTTCATGCTTCCTCATTCACCTGGCCAGAAAAGCATTGCCAGGGGGAGGGATTGATGCAGCAGTGGGGCAGGAATGAGCAGAGAGCACTTGCTTTTGGAAACTCCAGCTTTTATTTGGGAGCAATTTAAAAATCACAGAATCACAGTCTCTTGAGTGGGAAAGAACCCCCAGGATCACCCAGTGCAGCCCCAGGCCCTGCACAGACACCCCAACACTCCCACCCTGGGCATCCCTGGCAGCGCTGTCCCAACGCTCCTGGAGCTCTGGCAGCCTCGGGGCCGTGCCCATTCCCTGGGGAGCCTGGGCTGTCCTCGTATGGCCCCTCATGGCCTTTCACCAGCTTTGTGTCCTTCCTCCTGCCACTCCCTAAGAGCTTCATATCTTTCTTATGATGTGGTGCCCAAAACTGCCCCCAGGACTCGAGGTGAGGCCTCACCAGTGTGGAGTTTAAGATCTAAACCAGCGTTCCCCTTCTCACACGGGGTGCAGAGCCCAGGGCCATGAGTGAGCTCCAGGCTGCAGCACTGTCACGAGTGAAATGTGTGTGAACAAAGAGTTTGCCACTCAGAGGAACAAACCTTTTACTTCATTCAGAAGTGAGGAAAACCAGGGAAAGCTGCAATGCTAGTTTGGGCTGTCGTGAAGAGATGGGAGTCAGGAGAGTGGTAAGTGAATTATAGGTCTGAGGAAAGACTGCAGAACAGCTGTAAACAGCATGGCAAGGTGTGGGGGTTTGGATCCTGACTGAAAGGATCACTGGAAGAGAAAGGGAAGAACATTGGCACTAAGAACAAAGGGAGACAGTGTTTGGAAAACAAAGCACTGGGAAAGATAAGGTTTTCCTTTGGAACTCAGGAAGACAAGGAATATTGATGGCCAGGGTTGTTTACGTTGGGGTACTCTGGTTACAGTAACACCAAGTGGCTCTTTTTGAAGCAAACAAAAAGCCCCAGAGAGCTCACACGGGGTTTGGAGAGCTCGAAAATAAACAGAGCTGCAGCCTGGTGTTTGTACCCAGGCCCTGAACAGGCTCCTGTGGGAGAGGAGCAGCAGGGAATGGGGGAGCCTGGGGAATCACAGGGTGGTTGGGGGTCCGAGGGGTCTTGGGAGGCCCAGCCGCCTGGTCGAGGTCAGGCCAGGGCCCCCAGGGCTGTGTCCAGCCTGGTCCAGCAGCCAAGGAGAGGGCACTGCACAGCTGAATGGGTGCCTGCCCCAGCTTGGCTCTGCCGGGCTTTGAGAGCTGTAATTATGGGAAGGATGGCTGGAGTTCCCCTGAAAACAAGGCCACACAAATATTTAGCTTGCCAACAGCCAGGTGCCTGCTGCTGCCCCGTGCCCCACGCTGGGCTCTCATACTCACACTGGCAGGCCCATCTCCTGCGCTTTAGCTGCTAGGAACTTCCCCTTCCTTGGGTGAATCTGCAAAGAGTTAAACACAATCATCACCCAAATCAACATGGACAGGAAACAAGATCCATGTACCGCCACGTTAAGACTTTCTCCACAAATCAAGGGAATGGTTTTTTCCCTCTTCAGTTCCACAGCCACTGCTCCAATTTACCCCAAATAGGTTTTTCTAGACTGCCTGCTTTCCAGGCTCCTGCTGCTGCTTCTTGCTCCCCTCTTTAGCCAAGCAAGCACAACAGCCTGCCCTGCCCTGAGGGTTAAGCAAGAATGGAACCTGTACACTCAGAACCACTGCTGGATTCTAAAAAACGCCTCCAGTTTTACTCGTTCCTACTCATGCTGCTGCAACTCTGACACTTGAAAAGCAGAAGCACATTAGAGCTTCAAAGCCCTACTTGAAAACGCTGTCTCCAGTTAAATCTCTCTTGTGAGTTGAAACGTCCTACTGACATTAGGAAGCATTTTCTTACAGAGAGGGAGTTCAAACACTGGGACAGGCTTCCTCAAGACGTGGTTGGGAGGAAGAGCCAGAGTTGTGAGCGAGGAGACTGTGAGGAGATAAAACCCCGGGGGTTCCCCGTTTGGGGTCCTTTCTCAGAGGCACCAGCTCGGGCTGTGTCGGGAATAAATGGCTTTATGGGACAAGACATCCAAAACTCTGCCGTGAGAAACCTGCCCTGGAGCCGCTGAGGAAAACGGGTCTGACGGTGGGAATGGGGCTGCGGGGAACCCAGCGGGGCCGTCGGGTCAGTGGAGCCGGGGCTCCGGTTCCAGCAGCACCAGTGTCCGGTGCCGGGATGGACAGGGGGAGAACCCCGGGAGTGGCCGGGCCGGGAACGCCGGGAATGGCCGGGCAGAGAACCCCGGGAATGGCCGGGCAGAACCCTGGGAATAGACGGGCAGAGAACCCCGGGAGAGGCCGGGCAGATCCCCGGGAGAGGCCGGGCAGAGATCCCCGGGAATGGCCGGGCAGAGAACCCCGGGAATGGACGGGGGGAGAACCCCGGGAATGGACGGGGGGAGAACCCCGGGAGTGGCCGGGCCAGGAACGCCGGGAATGGCCGGGCAGAGATCCCCGGGAATGGCCGGGCAGAGAACCCCGGGAGTGGCCGGGCAGAGATCCCCGGGAATGGCCGGGCAGAGCACCGGGAGTGGCCGGGCAGAACCCCGGGAATGGCCGGGCAGAGATCCCCGGGAATGGCCGGGCAGAGATCCCCGGGAATGGCCGGGCAGAGAGCACCGGGAGTGGCCGGGCAGAGATCCCCGGGAGTGGACGGGGGGAGAACCCCGGGAATGGCCGGGCAGAGAACCCCGGTAGCGGATGACCAGCGGGCAGAGCCCCGGCAGCGGCCGGGCCAGGATCCCCGGGAGCGGATGACCAGCGGGCAGAGAGCCCCGGGAGCGGATGACCAGCGGGCAGGGCCCGGCAGTGGCCG
>NW_024581053.1:377716-391702 GCF_017639235.1 Corvus kubaryi
CGGGAGCGGATGACCAGCGGGCAGGGCCCGGCAGTGGCCGGCAGAGCGCCGGGAGCGGATGACCAGCGGGCAGAGCCCGGTCACGTGACAGCGGCCGGCCAGGACGGCAGCGATTCAGGGGCGGAGCTGCTGCTGCCGTTTCTCGCTTTCCATTGGTCCGCTCGAATCACGTGGCGAAGGGGGCGGGCCGACCGCGGGCATTTCTCGCCTCCCATTGGCTGCGCCGCGTCAGGCGGGGCAGGGGCGCTGGCGCTGATTGGCGGCGGGGCGGGTGCGCGCGGATGTGGGCGCTGGTGCGGGTGCTGCCGCCGGGCCGCGGGCTCGTGTGGCGGCGGGCGGGGAGCGGCGCCGGGCTCGGCATCGCGCTCAGGGCCGGCTCCCGCGGCTGGGCCATGTCCGAGGGGCCCTCGGCGGCGCGGCCGGCGCGGCGGCCCAAGGACGTGCCCCGGCACGTGTGGGCCCGCGAGCGGCGGCGGAACGCGGGCACGGGCCTGGCGGGGCCCAACACGGTGTACGTGCAGGTGGTGGCGGCCGGGAGCCGCGACGCGGGGGCCGCCGTGTATGTGTTCTCCGAGTTCAACCGGTGAGTGCGGCGCTGGGGTCGGCACCGGCAGCGGAGCTCCCCGTTGGGCCTGCCCTGACGCCCCTTTCCCCCCAGGTATCTGTTCAACTGCGGCGAGGGCACGCAGCGCGCCATGCAGGAGCACAAGTAAGTGGGACAGCGAAGGGGGGACACGCCGGGGCGGGACCGGCCCCTGCTCACCCCCGTCTGCCCCGCAGGCTGAAGATCTCCCACCTGGACAGCATCTTCCTCAGCCGCGTGTCCTGGGCCAACGTCGGGGGGCTGCCAGGTGAGTGCGGGGAGCCCGCAGCGGCTCTCGGGCCGGGCGCGGTCACTTTGCGAGTGCCCGGTGCGGCGTGCGGGGGTGTTTTAGACAGCGGTGGGCACGGCGGCATCGCTCTCCCAGGGCTGGGCTGCACGTGGGGCTCTGCGGTGCTTCCCGCTGCTCTGTGGGCTCTGCGACAGTGCAGACACGTGGTGGGACAGGCTCTGCCTGTCCAGCGTGCCTGGCTTCAGCTTCCCAAAATCTCCTGCAGCAGAAGGTGTTGCCAGCAGGGAGCTGTTTGTGAGTTAGGCTGGTTTGAGTCCAAAGGAACATGCAAAAGTTTGTGGCCACCACTGTCCTCAGTGCAGGATGAGGTTAGAACAGGTGGCTATGGATCTTGTCCATTAAAATTCTGGAAATCTCCAAGAAAAGGAGGAGGTCAACGATCTGTTCAGGATGAGGTTAGAACAGGTGGCTATGGATCTTGGCCATTAAAATTCTGGAAATCTCCAAGAAAAGGAGGAGGTCAACGATCTGTTCAGGATGAAGTTAGAACAGGTGGCTATGGATCTTGTCCATTAAAATTCTGGAAATCTCCAAGAAAAGGAGAAGGTTAACAATCTGTTCAGGTGTATGAAGATGTGTAGATATTTTCTTTATCTGCAGAGGTGAGTGACTTGTTGAAACTGCCACAAAGCTGAGGCAGAACTGAATTTAGGTCTGAGTTCAGTTCTGGCCTTTGTGGAGCGGCCAAGCACTCCTGAACAGAGAGGGATCTTTCTTTTGGGATATACCAGTGGTTGCTAGGGCTGTGAAAAGCTGTTTCTCTGCTTGCTTTTAGGTATGATTCTCACACTGAAGGCTATAGGGCTTCAGAGGTGCGTGTTCCTGGGGCCACCAAAGCTGGTAAGTATGGCAAGATGCAGAAGGGAGAGCAAAGCCTGAAAATGCTAAAGCTCAGCCTGGAACTGGGAGAGCTGGTGGCAAAGGGAATCTTTGTGCAGGTGTGAAATGCTGGTCTGAGTCAGTGTCAGCCCAAAGGGCTGGCTTCAAAATCCAAATCTCTTCAGTTACAGGACAGCAGAAGTCTTCTGCTCCTGTCCTGTAGTCCTGTATCCTGATAAATCAGCTTTTGGGAGAAGGGAGAATCTTTGTTCCCTTGTCTGCTCCCTCCCCATTTTGTATTAATAGAAGCTCAGTCTCTGACCTCCTGTTCAATGTGGTCCTTGCCAGCCTAATGCCGCCGGAAATTTGCAATCCTCAGCATTGTTTTATTTCCTTGCAGTTTCTGCTGACTAATTACATGGACGGAAGGGGTGGGGACAGTGGTTCTTTCTCTTTCTAAGGGCTCAGTGACTGGCAGAGCTGCCCAGATTTGTCTGCCTGGGTGTTGAACCTTTGCCTTCCCTGAGAAGTGTCTGTAGCTGCTGGAAGTGGTGCCTGTCATGGTGCACTGCTTGTGCCACCTCCTGAGACGTTGTCTCTTTTCCAGCAAAACTACTTGAAAGCCATTCGCCTCTTTCCCGGGCCCCTCAAGAGGATGGATTTAGGTACGTGGGGCAGGGATGTGTAGCAAAGGAACTTGTAACTTTTTGTTTCATCTGTAGCCAGGCTTGCATTGATCTGTAACAGCTTCCGCCTCCGCTTTGGGTCCGCTCTGAGGATGTTTTAAACGTGTTTTGTTCTGATACACTGTTCAAACCCCTCACAACAGTGTTTCCAGCTCTGTTTCTGCTCAGGGGCTGCAGGGCTGGCTGATACTGACAGCATTTGGTTTTAAAACGCTGTGAAGGCACTTTGCTTCCAGAGTCGGCCAGTGAATTTGCTCGCTGTCGTATCACGGACTGCTCCCTGCGGATGATGAGCTTTTAAAATTTGAATTATTCATTGGGGTTTGTAGTTGGGCGGAGAAAGGGAAGGGGAACATTCAGCAGGTTGTGTTTAAGAAAGGAAAAGACACTTTTCTGATTTATATTCTTGAAGAGTGTGACTCTCTGCTTAGGCACTTGTTAATGGTGGTTTTTGATCTCTTCCCAGCTGTGCAGTTGCACACAGAGCCTGAGTACAAGGATGAGACCATGACTGTCTGCCAAATACCTCTGACAGGTGAGCTCGTGGTGCTGCAGAGAGGCAGGGGAAGCTCCTGCTCAGTAAGCACAGTGAAGGTTCAAGGAGCAGCTTCTGTTTGCCAGCCTGAGTAAGCAGAGGTTCAGGAGAAGGATCTCATTTAAATAACAAGACCTGCTGAGTCAGGGCCTTGGCTTGTTCCTTTAGGTGTGGGTGGATGGAATGACTTGTGAAACATCCCTGGATTTGGCTTTCTCAGCCAGCTGAGTTCTTCCTGCTGGAAACTGTGATACTGAGGGTGCAGCACAGAGTTTAACAGTTTGGGGAGAAGGACTTGGATGAGGGATGGCTCCTGAAATAAATAATTGGAGTATGCAAGTGCAGGCTACACTGGGGGGAGCAGCTCTGTATTCTGCTGCAATTCAGACCTGACTGTCATGGAAGGGGGAATGCTGCTCCTGCTTTTCTTATCTGTTGCTTCTGATTGAGTGATCTTTGTCTGCTTTTATTGGATTTGGGACAGGAAAATCACTGGCTGCTGAAAGTACATTCCCCCAGAGTCCTGGAGCATCTCCCCAAGGTGGAAATAGCCCCAAAGGGGACACAGGGCCTGGATCCCCGAGAGCTGCACAGCAAAGCTTGGAGGAAGGAAAGGGAAAAGAAAGCCCAAAGAAGACAGGTGAAACACATGGAATGGCCTTCTCAACTTTAATGAGATGAAGCCAAATTAAGGATAGGAGTTTGTCCTCTGAGCCATTTGCTCTCTGAAAGTGAGGTCTGTGGAGAAGCTCAGCTGGAAGATTCCATGGAGCACAAAGTGTTCTGGTACTTTGGAAGTTGATGGAGAACTTAAAAGGCCTAGAAATTGGACATGATTGGTGCTTGGGTGTGATTAGTCCCTGTAGTAGTTTGCTTCTGGCTGGGGTGGATGCTCCAACCTTTGTAATTTAATTACAGGTGGATGCTGGGCTGATTATTTTTCAGTCTTGGGCTTTAGTTTGGCTTCTTGTATCTAAAGCCATGGGCTCTCTGGCCTTGGGTGTTCATAACATTTTGCTGCTTGGGCTCCAAGTTAACTGGATAATGTTCCTGTTAATGCTTTAGCAAATTTTGGCACATACTGGTTTTAAGAAAAGTGATAGTGAGTGATGATTTTTAGTAGTTTTGTTTTCTTTTACAGGTGATGAGCAGAAGTGTGCTAGGAGGCATCCTGATCTGGTGACGGCTTTTCTGTGTAAAGTAAGCTTGGGCAGAGTCTCTAAACCAACACAGAACAGATTAGAGAACAGAACAGGGTATTTCAGTGGGAAGGGACATGCAGTGATCATCTATGCCCACAGGATGGGTTGGGTTGGAAGAGACCTTAGGGATAATCTCATTCCATGCCCCCATGGGCAGGGACACCTTCTACAAGACCAGGTTGCTCCAAGCCCTATCCAACCGGGCCTTGGACACTTCCCCACCCAGTCCAACTGCCTGGCCACTTTAGGCTGGCCAAAATTTAAAACCTATTAATAAGGGCATTGTCCAGACATCTCTTAAACATGGGCAGGCTTGGGGCATTGGCCACCCTCTGTAGGGAAATACTTCCTAACATCACTCGCTGCAGGGATTTAACTGGAGACAGCATTTTCAAGTAGGGCTTTGAAGCTCTAATGTGTTTCTGCTTTTCAAGTGTCAGAGTTGCAGCAGCATGAGTAGGAATGAGTAAAACTGGAGGCGTTTTTTAGAATCCAGCAGTGGTTCTGAGTGTACAGGTTCCATTCTTGCTTAACCCTCAGGGCAGGGCAGGCTGTTGTGCTTGCTTGGCTAAAGAGGGGAGCAAGAAGCAGCAGCAGGAGCCTGGAAAGCAGGCAGTCTAGAAAAACCTATTTGGGGTAAATTGGAGCAGTGGCTGTGGAACTGAAGAGGGAAAAAACCATTCCCTTGATTTGTGGAGAAAGTCTTAACGTGGCGGTACATGGATCTTGTTTCCTGTCCGTGTTGATTTGGGTGATGATTGTGTTTAACTCTTTGCAGATTCACCCAAGGAAGGGGAAGTTCCTAGCAGCTAAAGCGCAGGAGATGGGCCTGCCAGTGTGAGTATGAGAGCCCAGCGTGGGGCACGGGGCAGCAGCAGGCACCTGGCTGTTGGCAAGCTAAATATTTGTGTGGCCTTGTTTTCAGGGGAACTCCAGCCATCCTTCCCATAATTACAGCTCTCAAAAATGGGGAGAGCATCACTTTTGAAGGCAGAGAGGTAAGATGTGTTTGTGCTTCTGTGTGGCTTTGCCACTCTCCCTCCTTCACTGGGCTCCCAGGGTGACAGGCTTTTGTGCAGAATGCTTTGCCTACCAGTACGTCCTGGGACTGTCCCAGCTCCAGGTTGTTGCTGAGTGTGGCATGTCGGGCTGTTGGGGTGGTGATCATGGGAATGAACTCCTGTGTGGGTATGGCTGGGTGTTTGCTGTTTGGCAGAGCTGCTTCATCTTCCCTTCCCAAAACTGATACAGGTCTAGGAGTGAGTTAGTGGAGTTAATACCTGAATTTTTTAAGTCTGGGTGTTGAATGCCTGTGTAGCCATCACTCCCTCCTTACCTTGTTTGCACCTCTGACACCAAAAGAAACTCAACAGTTCTGGGGCACAGAGTCTGACTCTCTCAAACACTGGAGTGAGAGGCAGAGCCAGCTCTGGCTGTGGCCCAGGGGATCTGCAAGTGAAGATCCTGACCTGGGAGACAGGATCAGCACATCTTTGTATCACAAGAATTTCATAGAGCCTTTTTTTTTTCCGTAAACATGCTTTTGCTACCATCTGAATTCTGTCATGGGAACTTGGAAACTGCTAAAATTCCCCTCCTCAGGTTAGGTTGTGGTTTCTCCAAGGCCAGGGTTGGGATTTGCTGTTACACAGCAAAATGCAAATGTGTGTAATGAGAGCAGAAAGGGCCCAAGAGCTGCCCTGGCTGGGTGTACTGAGCATTGAGAGGGGCTGCTGGGTCTGTCCAGCTGAAGGAGTCTGACACAGAGGTGCAGGAAGGGCTGTGAGTCCAGGCTGGTTGTGGTGTGACCGCTGTGTATCTGCCTGCAGCTCTTCCCTGAGGAGCTGTGCACCCCCACTGACCCTGGCCCAGTGTTCCTGGTGCTGGAGTGTCCTCATGAGGGCTTTGTGGATGCTGTCTGTGAAAACGAGACCTTCCGAAGGTAGGGCTGGGGCACCTGGAATGTTTGAGTGCTGAGCTTTGCCCAAGAGAAGCTCTTCTTGTAGTCTGAATGTGCTGTTTCTCATGGCTGATATCTGAGCTCTTTGGCACTGATGCAAGAAAGGATTGGTGGTGCATTTTGAAGCTTTTAGGAAAGGCAAGACCTGTGGGGTTCTGTGGCTGCCATGGGCCTGTTTTCCCTCAGGGCTCTCCAGAGCAGGAATGTGCCCTGGTGTCTGCCTGGGGAGCAGTGGAGGCTGCTGCTTCCCTGGCTGCTGGAAGCCTGGGCTGCACATAACAACTCTGTTGGGCTTGTGCAGAAGCATTTGGGCTCCTGGAGGCTCTGCAGATGTTGTTGTTGATGGAGAAGAGGAACTGGCCTGTGGGGTACAGTAGAGGGTCAGCAAATGGTGGCCCTGAGCCTCCTGCTTTTGGTGATGCAGAGCCTGGAGCTCCTGGGCTGTTCTCTGCAGATGCCTGCTCTGCCTGCCCCAGGGGGCTTCTGTGGTAGCACCAAAGTGGGAGAGGGGAGGGGATGTCCAAGGACATGGACTGGAGCAGAGATGTTCTTTTTGTTGGAATGTGTCCCAGGTACCAGGAGGGAGTTCCTGAGCACCAGGTGGCCTTGGTCATTCACATGACTCCCGAGTCAGTGCTTCGAGATGGCCGCTACCAGCAGTGGATGGAGAGGTACGTGGGCCTGTGGCCCCTGGGTTCCTGTCTCTGTGGGCAGCAGCCTGTTCTGGTGGTGCACGTTTGTTCCAAAGTCAAAAGAGCTCTAAAAAGAGGGCTCTGCTGGCTCAGGTGAGATTTTTAGCTCAGGTGTGAACATGTGTGCAGTGCTAATGTGGGGCTGAAGCTGTTGTGCATTATTGTCCTCTGACAGGTTCGGGCCTGGCACTCAGCACTTGGTGCTCAATGAAAACTCCTCTGCTGTGCACAACCCACGCAGCTACAAGATCCAAACTCAGCTGAACCTCATCCACCCAGAGATCTTCCCTCTGCTCACCACCTACCAGAGCAAGGTAATGCAGGCCCTCCTTGCCCCTGTGCCTCGTGCCCTGAGCAAAGGCCATGTCTCACGTCACCCTCCTCCCACAGGAAGCAGAGGCTGCTTGCCCTGTGCCCATCGTGCGAGGGGAGTGCCTCCTGAAATACCACCTCAGGCCTCAGCAGGAGTGGCAGAGGTCAGTGGGAATCTTTTTCTTCCCAGGTTTTGGGTGTTGGCTTGAAGCAGCTCTTCAGTGAGGGCGGGCACTGTGTCAGGATCCCCTGCAGATCCTTTCTGGTGGCAGTCTCGAGGATGGTGTCCCTATCCCTGAAAGGCTCAGACAAGGTGTAGCACGTGGATGAGTGAACCACTGAAAACACCACCTGGCCAGTGGTTTGGAGTTCTGTTTCTGTCCCTTGCTCCTGTAGCCTTGTGGTCCTTTGTCCTTTGCTTTGACTCATGCTGTGCACCCAGCTGTGGCTGTGGCAGAGCAGATCGGGGCAGGGAGAGAGGTTTTGGGGAGCCCAGTGAAAGTCTTACCATCTGAAGACCTAGAAAGCCTGCCATTAGAGCTGAAAGCTCCAGGTGGTTAAACAGTTGCTGCCTTTGCTCCTGGTGGGCAAATGGATGAAGCTACACAGGTCCAGGCACCACAGGGGGCAAGGGGATTTCAGCCACCATGGCTCAGATTTCTGGCTTTGTTGGGCACAACAGGAGGATGCAGGTGCCAAGAAGAGTTTAACTTTCTCTGATAAGGTATCTGGAGGCCTGTAGTACTGCACGTGCTCTGAAGCAGGCCCAGGATACAGGTCTCTTAATTTTCCAGCAATGCCTGAATCCCTTTAGGTGGCTGCTCCTCTTCCAGGAGCCTCTGTGCTGCCTTGCAGTGCCCTCTAGTGCCTAGCAGCTCTGGATGGGATGAAGTGCTATTGCAGGAGTGTCTCCACTTGGGTGGAATGATCATTCTGTGCCTGGCTCAGTCCAACCAGGCCTTTTTGGCACACACCACACTTGTGGATGTGCCTTCTCCAACCCCTCAAAATGGAAAGAGCATTTGTCCCTTTGTTCTAAGGCTGTTTTGTCACAGGAATTTGGCACTTTGCTCTGGAAAGGGCTGTTTCAGTTCCTACCTTGCCCCACCCTGATAATGGCCTGTTCTTGCAGAGATGCTGTGACTGTCTGTGATCCTGACGCGTTTGTTAGTGAAGCCTTGGATCTCCCTGACTTCCAGACCCGTGTGAAGGAGTGCAAAGAGAGCCTGTCTGCTGTACCAGGTATGGATCAGCACCTTAGCTTGGATCAGTGGGATGGAAAATAGGAGCTCTTGGTGACCCACTGCTTCAGAGCCCAGATGAAGCTGTGAAGTGCTGGGGCTTGTTCTGCCTTCCCTTGTAAACCTCATGCTGAGGGGGGCAAAAATGACTGTGCTGGACATGTTGGCTCTTGAGTTACTGGGCTGGTGAATTAACTGGTGTCTGACCAGGCAGTGTGTGGAGAACATTTGCTTACAAATCCTTGTTGTCTGTTTTCTCTAGGAAATGCGGGTGCTTATCCTGAGATTGTGTTCTTGGGAACAGGATCTGCAATTCCAATGAAAATCCGCAATGTCAGCTCCACGCTGGTGAACACCAGGTAAACCCCAGTGCTCTCTGATCTCTGCCTTCCAAACCAAAAGATGCCCCTCCCTGCATGGCCCTGCTCAGAGCTCCTACAGTGGCTGCTAAATATCTCTGTCACCTCTCACTAGTGCTACCCGCTCCCTGCTGCTGGACTGTGGAGAAGGAACCTTTGGACAGCTCTGCCGCCACTACGGAGAGCAAGTTGACCAAGTGCTGTGTAACCTGGTGGCTGTGTTTGTGTCCCACATGCACACGGATCATCATTCGGTGGGTTCAGTGTGTGGGAAGGGGCAGGGGCTCTGTGCAGCTGTGCTCTGAACCTTGGGGCTCAGCTGTAGCTCCAGCTGATGAATGTGGGCTGCCCTGCTCTGCATTCCTCTCTGCGTTCATTCCCCAGGCACTGCTCAATCTGTCTGTGGTTCTAATCCCCTCTCCCTTCTTGTTTGTTCTGACTCTGGGCTTGCTGAGCTGTGGTAGCTCTGTTGCCACTGACTCCCCAGACACTTCTGACTGCCCTTGGTGTCTCCTTTGTTCCCTTTGCAGGGGCTGGTGAATATCCTGATGGAGCGAAGGAGAGCTTTTGTAAGTAGCACTGGTGTTTCTCTGCTCCTGAACTTGGCTTGGGGTGAGGGGAGGGGAACTTCAGAGTAGTGGAGAAGCACCAGCCTTTCTCTAGCATTTCTCCTCTCTGATTTGGTGTACACCTGATACTGATTTTTTTTCCCTACTTTTGCTTTTGCAGGCAGCCCTTGGTCAGGATTTCAGCCCTCTGTTTCTGGTAGCACCTGAGCAGATCATGCCTTGGCTGCACGAGTACCACAATAACTGTGAGGAGATTCTTGGAGACATCAAGTGAGTGTTTTGTGTGGAGAAATGTCCTTGGTCCTTATTCAAGGCAAGCCCTTGTCATCCATTCCCCCACCCCTTTGTTGGAGGTGATTCTGACTCCTTCCACTGCCTGTAGAACAAGGATGTGCAGTTTGCAGAGGGCAGGATAGGGTTTGTTATTCAGTGGTGCTGCTTAATAGAGGTTTACATGCAGGCTTCCCTTTTCCATAGGGCAAGTAGAAGAAAGAGTATTTGATAGTGGGGACAGTGATTGGATGAGTTACTGGGGCACCAATGAAAGCAAGAGGTAAAACAGACAGATCACTGAACTGAGAATGAGAAGCAGGAGAAATCAGCTGCTTAAAGAGAAGATCAGGTTTTATTTTGTAGCTGTCCTTAATTATCTCTTCTTCCCTCCCTCGCAGAATGATTCCTTCTCAGTCTCTTGTGAAAGGCTGTGAGAACATCAGACCCAAAGCCAAGGAGTTTGTGAGCTCTCTCTTAGAGAGCTACGACCTGGCTGAGGTGAGTTCCCGAGCTGGGGGCTCTGTGGCTGGAGGGGACCTGGGGTCTAACACTTGTATCCTTGTTCAGTTTCAGACCTGTGAAGTCCAACACTGTAAAAATGCTTTTGCATGTTCAGTGATCCACAAGTCTGGCTGGAAAGTAGTTTATTCTGGTGATACAATGCCCTGCATGGCCTTAGTACAAATGGGTAGGTAACAAAACCCTCTGCTTGAAGAATCTCTTGGAGAAAGGTCTCCATCTGTCAGTACCCGAAGTGGGCACTCCCAAACTTTTGGTGCTGTGTCTGCCACGCAGCGAGGGGCTGAGGAGGGACAGGAGGGCTCCTGGAGAGGCAGTTGGGCTGCTCAGTCTTCAGCTGAAGATTGAATGTGATTCTTTGTGCAGGTAAAAATGCCAACCTGCTGATCCACGAAGCCACGCTGGAAGATGGCATGGAAAAAGAAGCTATAGAGAAGACCCACAGGTGGGGTGTGTTCTGCTGTCTGTCCCTGTTCAGAAGGGGAAGCTGCACAGCTGGGTGTAGCCCTTGAAGCTGATGGTGAGGGGCCCAAGTCGTGTCAAAGGTTCTGGTGTGCGTAGAGCTCTTCTACACTGGAGCTGATGTGTTGGTCATTGCAGCAGCTCTGAAACCACCTCAGCTCCTCTCAACATCCCCCAAAAGAAACGGGGAAAGCTTTCAAGCAGACAGTGGTAACTCTACAAATAGACCAGCCCAAGGGAAAGGCCCTCTGCATGGTTACATCTTGGGACTAAGCTCAGGGGGTAGAAGGGTCCTCTTACCCCCACAGCTCACTGAGAGCACTGCAGCCAGGGATTCCATGTGCTGCTCCCAGCAAACGTGGGAGACCAAGAGCAGCTGCTTGGAATTCCCTGTGAGTCACAGTGCAAGAGCTGGGCCTGTTGACACCCCTGGGACAAGTGCCTGTCCCCAGTTTGTGGAGCTTTTAAATGCAAGGCTCCAACAATTACAGCTGCTTTCCCTCGTTCAGGGTTGTGTGGAAGTTGCAGGCTGCCCCATGCTCAGCAGGTGTGAGGTCACTTGGTGTGGTGTGACCCTGGGTGCAGAGCAGCAGTACCTGCCAGCCTGGCTGTGACCAGGGTGTGTTCCATTTGCAGCACGACCTCCCAGGCCATCCAGACTGGGATGAAGATGAATGCAGAGTTCATCATGCTCAATCACTTCAGTCAGAGATACGCCAAGATCCCGCTGTTCAGCGAAGACTTCAGCGAGAAGGTTGGCATTGCCTTTGACCACATGAGGGTAAGTTGGGAGCTGGGCGCCAGGCCTGGGAATGGTGTCAGGGTTACTTTGGGATGCTCATTAATTAAATGCTCCTCTTGTGCTTTATCAATACTCCATCTCCTGAAGAGCAGGCTCTGAAACAGCTCCTTCAACTGCTGGCAGCAGATACCCTGTGCCACCCTTTCCTCACACTGGTGTGAGACAGGCGCTGATGGCCCTTGAATCCAGCTCTTAACACCCTGGGTACTTGCCTCATGTCACCTCAAGTGTGTGCTTGCTACTCCCAGCCAAAAAAACTAATATTGCTTCCATTCCCATCCCAACTGATGAGCTGCTCCAGTGGCTTTCTGCAGCAGACATCTGGGAGACAAAAGCTGGCTGAAGGCACCTGTGGCAGTGAGGGCAGCTCACTGTCACTCAGAATTTGTACTGGGTCACAGCATTCCTGGGAAGAAAACCTCAATAACTCGTTGAGGTCAGGGCTGCTCTGTGCACACAGAGAGGGGCAGTGCCCTGCTGTCTGCACAGGCTGAAGGCAAGGGGGGGAGCAAGGGAATCAAACAGCAGTTGTCACGCAGGAGCTCCTGTGCTTCTGTTCCAGGTACGTTTCGGTGACTTCCCGGCCATCCCGAAGCTGATCCCGCCCCTGAAGGCTTTGTTTGCAGATGACATCGTGGAGATGGAGGAGCGCAAGGAGAAGAGGGAGCTGCGGCTGCTGAAGGAGACTGCCCTGGTGCTGGACAAACTGACCAGGGGGGACAGCACGGAGGCAGCGTGCCAGAAACGGAAACAAGCCAAGAACCATCAGGAAGTGCCAGACAAGAAGCTTAAAACAGTCAACTGAGAGAGACAAGGCTGGGAGTGCTGTGCTCTGAGAGAGAAGCCTGGCTCTCCGCAGGCCCCGGGAGCGCGCGGTGCTGCCGGCGCTGCGGGAAAGGGGCTGGCCTGGGCATCTGGGTTTGCTTGGTCATCATGGATCTCCCTGGGCTGCAGCTCCAGTGGGTTGTCAGTAGCACTGGTCCTTGTGGAGACAGGATCTGCCCACACAGCTCCTGTTCTGGGGCCTCACCAGTCCATGGGGTGTTTCTTCTTTTAACCAAAAATTCTTCTCTCTGAACTGTTTTAATTTAACATGTATGTAACAGCAGCAGGTGTGACCTTTGCAAGAGATCAGGTGTGAGGGGCCGTGGGTTTGCCAGAAGAAGGTGAGCTGGTCTCAGAGATGGGGGGCATAACCAGCTATCAGAACCCAGGTGATAGGAGGAAAATTAACAGTAAAATGTTAGGGGTTTAGGTTAAATTAGGGGTGAGAATACATCTGTACATCGGTGTTCCCATTTTATTTTGGTTTTCTCTGCTGATTTTTTGTTTCAAGAGATCAGCTTTCCAAACCCTTTATTTAGAATCTGAATAAACCGCTCGCCATCCTCCAGAAAGCTGTGTTGTGTATGGATTGCTAATGAGGAGACAAAAACCTGGATTTCTCTGGAGAATGACCTTGCCTGGCTGATTCAGCACTGGAGTAAAGACCAAGATCTTGCCCATCGGGTGTGGATCATGCTGGAGCCTCGTGGCTGTTTCATGCCAGCACAAGCCTCTCTGCCTTGTTACCCTCAGGACAGGAGTTTTGCTCACCAGCCCAAGCTGGCAGTAACGGGATCTTGAATGGCTCTGGATCAGATGGCTGGGAGTTTCCTCGAGCATATTCCAGTTCTGGATGCAGGGACGCTGGCAAAGCAGGCAGAGAGGGGGAAGTCTGTGGTTAAGAGTTTTTCTGAGGCTCTTTGTGGGTCAACTTTGCTTCTTCCCTTGCTGCTGCTGCCACTGCCTGTGTTCAGAAGCAGGAGGGCAGTTCTGTGCTATTTCAATTAAGGAATTCATTTTTAAAGAGAACTTGAAGACACTCAGGCCCTGCTCAGGAGATGATACTTGCACACAAGTGAAGACTTAAGACTTCATTTTAAGTTAATGGGAAATTAAGAAGCAGACTGTCAGCAAAGCATCTTTTGATGATGAGCTGTGCTTTAATGTTATGCTTGGCTAGAGCAGAGATAGGGGAATTGACACATCTCTGTCCTCCAGAAAAGCTCTGCTCGGCTTTTATGAATAGCAGGGGACTGGGGAAAAACAAAATGTTCCTGTTACTGTACAGGTAGAGGCAGGAACAGGCTGTGGTGCCCCAGGGGAGGACCTGGTTACTGCTGGGGTGACACGAGCAGCCCTGGGCCTGCACAGAGGATCCGTGTGCTGCTTTTCATGGAATTAAAGAAGGGTCTTTTATTTGGAGAACAGTGAACTGCTTCTCCCAGAAGGAATTAATAAAATAGAAATGCAGCGGCGGCAGGAGCCCACAGCACCCAAGTTCCAGCGTCAGGTGGGTTGATGCAGGTACGGCGGTGTCGGGAACGGCAGGCGGGGCTGAGGGACAGGACCTGCCTGTGCCCGCTGTGGAAAAATTCCCCCGGGCTGCACTCCGAGCTTCCCGCGGAGCGAGCCGGCCTGGGAGCTCGCTTCCGGGGCTGCACCAGCGGTGCTGGGATGAGGGACACCAACTGGAACAGCAGGAGCGAGGCGGCAGCGCTGGGACCGCCCTCGCATCCCAGCGGGACACGGGAGCGGCTCCCAGGAGTCCCCCGGGCAACGGCGGCGCCTCCTGGCAAACACTGGCCGGAGCCGCGCGGATGGAGCCCGAGGGGGCGGC
>NW_024581053.1:392102-489108 GCF_017639235.1 Corvus kubaryi
GACCAGCTCCGGGCGGGCGGAGGAAGAAAAGCGCCTTGGCAGCGCTGCTCGCCTGGCGGGGCCCGGCCGGGGAGCTGGGGCTGCGCCCCGGGCCGCCCCCGCCGCCCCCCAGCGCTGCCAAGGCGCTTTTCTTCCTCCGCCCGCCCGGAGCTGGTCCCGGCCCCGCCGAGCTGCTGTGCGGGGATCTGCCCGCAGAGCCCCTGGCGCACTTCGCCGCGCTGGTGGAGGAGGTAAGGGGGAAAAGGCGACGCCGGGGTCTGTAGAGCCCAATGAAACCTCCTAAATCCTGAGCCATGGGGGCTCTGGGCGTCTCCCAGTAGTGTCCGTGGGGGATGAGCCACGTTACACAGTCACAGGATGCAGTCCTGAGAATGAGAAGCTGTGGCTGCCCCATCCCTGGAAGTGTTCAGGGCCAGGGTGGACAGGGCTTGGAGCAGCCTGGGATAGTGGAAGGTGTCCTTGCTCGTGGCTGGGGATGGAACAAGATGAACTTTAAGTGCACCAGGGTCCCAGTTGTCGTTCTAACAACCCCAAAGAAAACCCCAAAAAGGCTTGACTGGTTATGACATGACTCTCATTAGCAGCCCATGTGATCTGAGTAATGGAGACTAAGCCTGCTACTATTGCAGTTGAAACTGTTGAAGGTGAACTCTGTTTGCCCTGGGGTTGTGCCCTCTTCCCATGGCTCCCTGGACATGGTGGTTGCTGCTGCTGGTCCTCTTTGGTCATGGTGCAAAGAATCTTCAGCACCCTGGAGTGGCACCCTGGTGCTGGACTGCTTTGTTCCTTTTCAATTCTCTATCTGCGTGTAGCTGGTTTTGTACCTTTATCCTCCCCCAAGTCTGGCCACATAAAGGCTGCTCATCACCAGGGGCAACCTGGCTCCGATCCCAGAGCAAGGTGACAGACATTGTTGCTATCCCAGTGCAGAAGAGCCAGAAGCAGCTCATGTCCAGACAAGCCCAGCCCAGAGTTCCCAGCTGCAGGGTCAGTGCAGACCCTGGAACTTCCGCTGATAAAGACAGGAACTGTATTTAGTGGGCTGCAGCTTTGGGAAATAACCTAAAACGTGGCTGTGCTGTACATGCCAGAGGATCTTCCCTCTGCACGTGGCGAGTGGCTGTGCAGGGACAGCCCCTGGGCTCAGCCCAGCCCTGCTGGCCTGTTCATCGTCACCTGCAGGGAACTGCCTGGGATGGTGCTGAATGTGGGTCTCCAGGCTTGGCCAAACCAGGACCTCAGAGCCTGGTGGCCAGTCCATCTCCTGCAGCACGTTTTGTCATAGAATCATCAAATCACATCATGGTTTGGGTTGGAAAGGATTTAAAACTTATCCCGTCCCACCCCCTGCCACAGGCAGGGACACCTTCCACTAGCCCAGGTTGCTCCAAGCCCCAATGTCCAACCTGGCCTTGGGCACTGCCAGGGATCCAGGGGCAGCCCCAGCTGCTCTGGGCACCCTGTGCCAGGGCCTTCCCACCCTCCCAGGGAACAATTTCTTCCTAAATCAAGTCTAAATCTACCCTCCTTCAGCTCTTCTCCATTGCTCTTCCATGACTCCTGCTGTAGGTGATTGTGCCCATCCTGACCAACCGGAAGAACCATCAGGGCTGGCCACGAGTGGTGTCACAAGACATCATCCGTCATGTCCACAGCCTGAAGAGTACTGTCTTCAAGGTTGTTGGCCAAGTGAAGGGCAAGACTTTGCTGCCTCTTCCACCTGGCTCGGAGGGAATCGAGGACATTGATCCTAAAAATGAGAAATTGTGAGTACCAGCCCTTGCTCTCCACTGGATTTTCTTCTGCTGATGCATGTGCTGCTTCCTTTGGGGATCCTCCCTGCCAGACATGGGGACTCTTCTCACTCCCTGTCCTCTGCAGCTCATCAGACTGCCAGGGAGGGGTATTTTGCTCTCTCTGGTTCATGGGCTCTGTCTTTGGGGACTGTGCAACGATACAAGCAGGAAAAGCTCGGGAAGTGGAAGGGGATGTGGACACACAGAGGAGCAATGAGCTGCTTGGATCACTGAGGGAAAACTCCAAACTCTGCAGTCACGTTGCTCCAAACCCTGTCCAGCCTGGCTTTGGACACTTCCAGGGATGAGGCAGCCACAGCTTCTCTGGGCACCCTGTGCCAGGGCCTCCCCACCCTCACAGGGAAGAGTTTCTTCCTAATATCTAATTTAAACCTACTCTCTTTCAGTTTAAAACCATTCCTCCTTATCTTGTCACTCACTGCCCTTGTAAATAGTCTCTCTCATGGGTTTGATTGTTTTGTGGTTTTGAAACATGAATGTGGGCTGTAACTGCAAAATCCAGCTGCCCATTGAGGTAGATCCAACTGGGCAATGCACGTGGACAAGCAGAAAGCAAAGCGACTCTCGTGCTCTGTGTTCTGCAGCCTGGAGCTGATCAACAAATCCCTTGTACATGCCACCGAGTCAGCCATCATTGACTGGAGCCACCAGATCCAGAGAGTGCTGAAGAAGGAGTCCTCAGAGCCTCTCCTGCAAGGCAGCAACCCAAACCCGAGGGTGGAACTGGAGTTCTGGAAGAACAGGTGATGGTGAGGGGCTGGTGGTGCTGGTTTGGGTGGAGGGGGTGCTGCTGCTGTGAGCCAAGAGCAGCTGCTCGGGGTCATGCAGAGACCTGAACCCCCAAAATTGCTCCCACATATAAAATAATGATGTTGGAGTGCCTGGAGGTGGCTGGGCAGTTGGCTGGGTTTAACCTGGCCCCACCACAGTTCAGGGCTACACCGTGAGGGGATTTTGTTGGAAGTGCTGCTTCCATCACTAGGACCAGCCCCAGAGCTGATGGGCTCTCTCCATGCCAGCAGCTGGCTGCTGGTGGTGCAAGAGGGGGGTTAGATGAGCCAGGGAGTGGAATTTCACCTGCCCTTTGTGCTGTGTTGGCTCAGGCTGACTCGAGACAGAGCCCTGCCCTCTGCAGAGCTGTCCCCAGTGCCTGCAGGAACTCCACCTGGCTCCTTGTGGCAGTGCCCTGCTCGCAGCAGAGCTGCTCTCATCTGAACCTGGCACCAGCTGTGTGTCCTGTGGGGCTGGTCCCATTTCCTGCCACCACTGGGACTCAGTCCTTGTGTAACTGCAGAAAATCCTGAATCAGGCCCAGGGCAAGCAGGGGTTTGGGGCACAGCTGGTGCTGCCCCAGCTGGGCTGGTAACGTGTCCTGGCTGCTGCAGGTGTGATGACCTGGAGGGCATTCACAGTCAGCTGACATCGAGGAAGGTCAGGAACATGCTGGAGGTGCTGGAGAGAGTGCAGAGCATCTACGTGCCAGCCTTCCAAAACATGCTCATGGATGTTGAGGCAGGTGAGGACCTGGGACAGCTTCACTGTGGTGCTGACTTTTGGCCTTTGTTCACAGCCTGGGGTCCCAGTGTCCTGTGCCCTCCCTGCTGGGGTGACAGGGTGGCTGTTGGCCCTGTGGGAGGGAGGTGCTGATAGTGAGCATTTCTTCTTCCTTGGTCTCAGGATTTGGGGTTATTTGCACTTGCACTTCTGGCACTTCTGAAAAAGCTGAGACAATTGGGATTGTTTAGTCCAGAGAAGAAAAGGCTCTGCAGTGATCTTAGTCTGGCCTTCCAGTACCTAGAGGGGCTCCAAGAGAGATGGATTTTTTACAAGGGTTGGCAGAATGGCTTCATGCTGTCAGAGGTTAGATTAGATTAAATATTAGGAAGGAATTGTTCCCTGGGAGGGTGGGGAGGCCCTGGCACAGGGTGCCCAGAGCAGCTGTGGCTGCCCCTGGATCCCTGGGAGTGTCCAAAGTCAGGTTGGATGGGGCTTGGAGCAGCCTGGGATAGTGGAGGTGTAGCAAGATGAGCTTTAAGGTCCCTTCCAACCCAAACCATCCCATGGTTCTGTGATTAGATGATGACAATGATGATTCTCTTCTTGTTGGTCCACAGGTTTAGTTCCACAATGATGTCCTGGTTTTATTAATTAAATTTAATTAATTTGTTAACTCTGGTGTAGTTCTTCAGGGTCCAACCACACGGCTGTTCAAAGCTGAGCTGAAGGTTTCACCCAGTCAGGCACTCGTTTCCATGCTGGTACAGTCAGGACAGGTGGGACTGTGGCTGCCAGAGCCAAAGCCAGGCTCAGCTGAGCTCAGGCCCAGCTTGGTGATCCTGCAGCCCATGCAGAGCTGCATTTTTGGAGCTGCCAGGCACGTTGTGGCCTCAGCCTGTGCCCAGAGCCCTGTCCCTGCTCCCTGTCCCTGGAGTCAGTCTGTTGGCTGTGCTGGTTGTGCTGTGGGTGAGCAGGGATCAAGGTTATGGATGTTCAGCACGCATGGGTGGGTGCTTTGTGCTCACCAGGACTGTCTGTTCCCCTTTGTGCCAGCACCCAGCCCGTGACCCCCCCCCACCCCTGCTCGATGGATCTCAGCCCTTCTCCCTCTCTTCCCACAGCTCTGAGCGAGGCTCAGGACATCGACCTGCACCTGACACCCCTCCAGCAGCCCCTGGAGGACATAGAGGCTGCTGAGTTCAGCAAGGTGAAGCCTCTCCTGGTCCCTCTGCTGCACGTGGTGTGCTGGATCTGGGTCACCTCCAAGCACTACAGCGTGCCCTTGCGCATCGTGGTGCTGCTCCAGGAAATCTGCAACCTTCTCATCCAGCAGGTGCGTGGCTGTGGCACCTGTGTTTGCCACAGGAAGGGTTTTATGGAAGTCTCCTCTCTCCTGCTTCCCTCTGTCCTTCCTTGGCAAAGGGCTTCTGAACCCAAGAGGAAGGGTCAGATGAGAAGTCACCGTTTGCTGTGGCAGCAGAAGTGACATCTCCGGTGTGATGTGGCTCTTCCAGGCCGTGGTGTACCTGTCTCCAGAAGACCTTCTGAAAGGAGAGATGGAAGAGAGCCTGGGCAAGGTGCAAACAGTGTTTGACATCCTGAATGCCTTCAAAGGGGCGGTCGAGGAGAGACGGGAAAACCTGCACGTGTATTATGAGCCAGGCCAGGAAGTGAGGAAGTGGGACTTCCACACCAGGCTGGTGTTTGCAAGGCTGGACAGCTTCCTGAAGAGGCTGGAGATGGTGAAGGTGAGACTCTGGAGGTATTGCAGCCATCAGGAGAGCTCTGTAGCCATGAACTCCCTTGCTGGCATCTTCCCTCCCCCTGGCTTCCCCTGATGCCAGGGGATGGGGCCACTCTCTGTGCTGTGTGGGCCCCCCTGACACTGAGGCCAGGACCTTGTTTGACCAGATCCTGCTCAGTGCACCTGTCAGATTTGCTGCTGTGTCCTTCTGCTCAGGCTGGTGGGTGTGTCAGTGCTCCCAAGAGTCCTCTGGGACTTGTGCTCTTGTCAGGATGGGGGTTATGGGGCTGTGAATAAACCAGGACAAGCTCCTAGGCCTCCTGTGGCCCTCGGAGACCCTAGAGCTGGACATCTCCTGACTTGGGCAGGGGGGCTGGGGAGGAGCAGGGACACGTTCCAATTCCTCACCAGGTCAGCCCTTCACATCCCAGTGCTCTGTCCAGCTGGGGGGCTGTGGGGTGCCCCTGTTTGCTGTGAGATGGTCAGCTGGGGCAGGGAGTGTCCTGAGTGCCATCACCCCTCAGCCTCCAGCGCGGCTGAGGCTCTGTGAGTACCTGTTCTACACACACTGTGCACACCTGTGAGCTCTCCTGCAGTTTACAGCTCACTGAGTCTGCTGTTCACCTCTTTCTGAAGTGAATCTGTTTAGGGATGGCCCGTTCCCAGCAGTGGGGTCAGATGGGCACTGCACAGGCTGCATTTGCCTATTCAAAGCCAGGTCCGGGTTGCTTTTCTCCTCCTCTCATCCTCTGCACTGCAATAGAAGGTTTTACTGGTTTGCCCACGCTGTGTAACTCACTCGTTCTTTGATGAGCTGTGTTGAAAACCACAGTGGCTGACAGCTATTTTTAAACTACTCACAGTCGTAGAATCACTGAGTGGTTTGGGTTGGAAGGGCCCTTAAAGATCATCTCAATCCAACTCACTCAGCCCGAGCAGCCTCGCTGTGCCCATGAGCTCCCTCAGCCTGGCAGCAGGCACGGCTCTGTGGTGTCACAGCTGTTGTCATCTGCCTGTGTCTGAGCCTGTGTGTGCCTGCTCTGGCTCTGCAGGGCCTCCTGACCACGGCTCTGGACCTGACACAGCTGGAGAAGATGGAGTTTGGCGGGATGAAAGGGAAGGCCCTGGGCCAGCAGGTGCTGGATGTGTACGAGGAGTTCCAGGAGGGGTACCAGGTGTTCTCAGAGCGAACCTACGACTGCCTGGACCTGGCCAATGTGGTAGGTGGGACCAGCCCCTGGGAATGGCAGCAGCACAGCCTCGCTTGCAGAGAGCAGCTCCCTCTGCAACGGAGCCCTGCTCCCTCTTTCCCAGCTCCTTCCTCCTTTTGTTATGGTTTGATCTGTCTCTGTTGGGAACAGGGAGCTGCTGGCCTTTCCTGCAGGCACTTGGGAGTTCCATATCTCAGAATCACAGAATGAGCCAGGTTGGAAAAGACCTCTGAGATCATTGAGTCCAACCTGTGACCCAACACCTCCTCATCAACCAAACCACGGCACTGAGTGCCGCATCCAGGCTTTTTTTAAACACATCCAGGGACAGGGACTCCACCCTCTCCCTGGGCAGCCTATTCCAGTGCCCAATCCCTCTTTCAGTGAAGAATTTTTTCCTGATGTCCAACCCAAACTCCCCCTGGAGCAGCTTAAGGCTAGCCTACATTGCTGGTTCAGCGAGTGCATCTGTGGGTGTTTGGGGTGCTGGTGTGGTGTTCAGGCCATGCTCAGGGTCAGAGAGTGCAGAAATAGCCCAACTTGCCTCCAGGCAAAGGCAGTGCTTTTTGGACTGTGGGTCCATCCTGGAGGGCCATGAGCTCAGCCATGGGACAGCACAGAAGTGTCCTCATCTCCGTGGGGCTTGCCTGGAGGGTGGCCAGAGGAGTGGCTTAATTCCTGGTGAGTGAGAAGAGGAAATATCTCTGGACTGGGAGGTGGCAGGCACCTCCCCGGTGCTTTCTCAAGCTCAGGACTTGCTGTCCCCTTTCCACAGGAGTTTGAGCAGGATGCCTTGGCTTTCCAGCGTAAGGTAGAGGACATTGACCGTCGGCTGGGCACTGTGTTCACCCAGGCCTTCAGCGACGCCGTGGACCTGGAGCACATCTTCAAGGTTTGTCTGTCCCCTCCCTTCTCTCTCGGTGAGTCCCAGACAGTGCTGGAGCTGCAGGCACGTGGGGCTGGGGTTTGCCCATGGGATGGACTTGGTTAGTGATGCTCAGACCCGTGGGTCCCTCATGAGCAGTGTGGCCCCGGAGCTGGGAATGGCTGGGGGTGTCCCTGCTCTTCACCTTGTGACACAAAACAGGCCTGTGCTCAGTTTGGGGAAGAGCAGTCAAAGAAATGACTCAAATCAGGCTTTTGGATGGCAGGAGTTTCACTGATCTCTCTGGGAGCTGGGAGGAAATGCTCTGTGTAGGGTTTTCAAGGCCAGGTTGGATGGGGCTTGGAGCACCCTGGTCTAGTGGAAGGTGTCCCTTCCACCCCAAACCATTCTGTGATTCTTGGATTTCCTGGTGAAAACTGCTGTTAAAAGCAGGTGATCGTTGTTAATATCAATTTGTTAACACATGGATGCATTTCAACTTGGGAAACTGAGGTTTGCTCAAAATGAGGTGGTTTTGTTTACCAGTGAATCTATCCTCCAGAGAAAGTAAATGGTATTTTCTGAAAATATTCAGTATAATTGTAAAAAAAAAATGTAGAAAACGATAAGTGATAGGATTTATCCTTCTGAGTTGTTGTGGGGTTTTTTTTTTTAAATAGCAAATTTTGAAGCACTTGAAGAATGCCAGCTGGAATGTGGTTCCCCCACAGTGAAGGTCTGAGCATCTCTGTAACAAAGACATGCTTTGTGATACGGTTTGGTGGTGGGATCCGGTCAAAGGTTGGGCTCGGTGATCTTGGAAGTCTTTTCCAACCTTAATGATTCCATGAAAGGCAGGAACTGCTTGGCAAAGCAGGGGGAAAACCTTCCCTTTGCCAACGTGCCCAGCAGTGCAGGTCTTTGAGCTGCGGAGGAAGACAAAGCACCTGCATCCGTGGGGAAAATCCCAGTGGGACTTTGTGCAGGGGTGTGAACTTTTTCCCAATTCTCCCCCTGCACAGCTGCTGGCCATGTTCCGGAACCTTCTGGAGCGCCCTGTGATCGCTGCAGCTGCTGCTGACAAGGTCCCCGTCCTCCTCAGCATGTTCAGCTCTGCCCTGGACCAGGCCAGGCTCATCTACGCCGGGCACACCCAGGCGGGGCTGCAGCTCGGTGGGTGCCCTGTGCGGAGGAAAATTGATTTTACAGGAAATTGGATTGAGATTAATTGAAGGGGGGAAAGAATTTGGTTTTGCTAAGGAAACCAGAACTTCCCAAACTGCAAAGGTTTTCAGCTTCTGTAGTTCCTAGTGGGAAGGGAAATGCCTGGGAATGCTCTGTTCTTGGCATTAAAGCAGTGCCAAGATCCTTGTTTTAAACGTTTGTGTGTGAGGTGTGGCTGGGATTGAAGGCACGTGCTGAGCTTGTTTGCAATGCTGTGAATGCAGAGCATGCGAGGGGGAGGTGGGAATTAAGGGTTTGGTCAGCCTTTTCCAGGTTTGTTACTTCCTGGGAATGCTGGCACAGAAGCGAATAGGAAGACTCCTGTCAGATTAGGAGGATTAGGGTTAGGGTTAGGTTGTCTTCCTGGACAGCAGCCCATTGCCTTGCCTCAGGAAGACTGTTCTGGAGCCAGGCAAGCCCAGGAGGGGCAGCAGTGCTGGGACCAGTGCAGGTTAACAGAGGGAATGGGGAGATTCGTGGAGGGCAAGTCCAGCGTTTGCTGTGACTTTGGGGAGTGTTGTTCTGTGGCTCTTACACGGGATGGTCCCAACCAGAAATCCCTTCCTCAGCGCTTGTGGGAAGCAGGGAATCCACCCCGATCTCAAAATTCATCAGCTCTGCTTCCAGGACATGCCAGGTTCCTCCTCTGATCGCCTGTTCCAAATCCAGAGGCACAGGGCCACTTGTAGTTCCCAGACCTAGATCGTGTGACAGAGGTTGGATTTCAGGAGAGCAGCCTGGAAGCCAGGGTGGTTTTGTGGGGCTGAGTTGCTGTGGGTGTCTCTGGGCTGGCAGTGCTCATGAAATGCTGTTTCCCTGTGCCCTGCCAGGGTTCCCCCCCCTGCACAAGAACGTCCCTCCCGTGGCTGGAGCGCTGGGCTGGGCGCGGGAGCTGCGGGCGCGGATCCGGGGGCCCTTGGAGCGCTTGAGGCACATCCCACGGCTGTGAGTGTCTGCTGCACATCAGCTGCTGTGTGAATGTCTGGAAATTTCATCTCTAGTCGATCTTTAGATGTTCTTTCTGTGTTGAATGCTATCCAATGGCTGTAGCTGAAACCATCCTTAGTGAAGAGGTGACAAGTGGGTGCTCTGGAGCCGTTCACTTCCCTGCCGTCTTTGTTTTTTAAAGAAGCTCATTAATTGGATTGGTTTTGAAGTGGCTGAGAGGCACACTGGGATAGTAGATGGGTTCTTCAGCTTTTAACACAGCCCGAGGTTGCGATTAAAATAGGTATTGGAGCCTTTCTCACTGTGATTCCTCTCAGCACAGTCTCCAGCACGTCCCTGGGAGCAGCCCAGCTCTTGGCTATTGGCAGAAGACAACTTTCTCGGCATGAAACAAAGGAACAATCTCCCAAGATCAAGAAAACAAACCAGGGCTGGAGTTCTCGTCACTAAAATCCTTGTTACTGTCTTGGAGATGTGTTTAGCATTGATTTTAGCCCTCTGCTTAGAGCAGTTAATGACAGGTCCTTCAGCAGGGTGGTGTGAGGCTCTTTCCCATGTGCAACTCGAGAGGGAGAAAGGATTGAAAAGGGAAAACGAAGATGTGTGTATACAGGGATATATATGATGTATGATACATATAATCTATGTATTATATGTTATTGCATATATTTTATGTATGTTTTTTCCTATTCGTGATGTGAACAGTCATTCACACAGCTGTGACCTGCATCTAGTGGAACACAACTGTGGCAGAAAACTGCCAAGGGTAAAATGTTGAAAAGTGATGTTTGGTAGCTGATTTTTCCAGCAGCCCTGGGCCCTTCTCCCCTCCTAGGTCCCCATTTTTCAGGTCAATGTGGGAACACCTGAGAGAGAGCACAGGGGGCTGGGCAGCCTGTGTGCAGGGAGAGGATTTGGGGTGATGTGGCGGGGTGAAATCCAAGCAGACTGTGCTTGCAGGCTGTGGGGGGCCTTGGGAAGGGGTAAATGCAGACTTCAGCCCCCAGGACTAAAGGTGACCCCTGTCTGTTGTGCTGCCAGGAGCCTGGACTCTGCCCGTGGAAGAAGGGTGGTGCAGAAATACGAAGAAATGATCCGGCTGCTCGACAGGTACGGGGGGCTCAGGCAGGGCTGAGGAAAGGCTCCCTTTCCCTAAGCCACCTTCCAGCTCTTGGCAGCCCAGGGCCTGGGAATGTCCCTTTCTAAGCCCAAGGGAATTTCCTGCTGGGAGAGGAGGAGGGATCCTGTCAGCAGGTACCACGGGTTTGCTGGGATGGCTTCAAATGAGAATCCTGCAGGGGAAGAACGGGGGCTCTGCAGCCCAGAACGAGCTGCTGCGGGGTGGAGGAGCTGCTGTGGTGGAAAACCTGGGCTGGGAGAAGTCTCTGTCCTCTGGTGCCCATGCTCTGGCTGTGTTTGCAGTGGCTGTAACGTGTATGTTCCACAGTCTGGGCTGGGAGTCACTGCCCAGGACTTGGCATCTCGATGTTTAGTGTTAAACCTGGGCTGTCCCAAGAGGAGCCTCTTCCCCAGGGAGGAGATCCTGCAGGGCCCTGCTCCCCATCTCCAGTGAAAGGAGCCGAGAGCCCGAGCTGCTGGATCCTGCAGAGTGGATGGAGGGAACCCTGTTCCCATTACCAGAACAAGGCTGGGTAGTTCAGCATAGCCTTTCAGAGAGGAGCAGCCCCACAGTTGGTCTGGGGTGGCCACCTTGGGGTGCTGTCTCCTGGGTGACATTTCCCAGAGCGCTCAGGTGACAGCGTGGTTCAGAAGTGACTTTGTCACTTGGGAGGCTGGGACTGTCCATGACATGTGAGATGCCAGGATCCCTCTTCTGCCCTCTGTGCTCCCATCCCAGGGCTGTCATGGTCTCACTCAGACAAGCAAGGTCAGCTGCAGCCCCCCCCAGCATCCCTGTGGCTTTAGGCATCTGTCCTGCTTTGGCCTTTGGAAACCCCCAGTTGCTGATATATCACGTTAGCCTAAATGCTTTGGAAAGTCTCTCTCCAAATCTGAACCCTCTGCTAAAACTGGTGCTTGGGAGGGCTTTGCCCTCCTGCCTTGATGCTGCCACTGTTTTTTGGGTGTCAGTGTCAGAAGCCCTGTTGGTTGTGGAGATGGCGTGGATGGGTTTTGAGGGTTCTTTCACGTTCTTCAGTCCTCAGAGTGGGCTTGGCTTCTACCCAGTTACACCTGCACTCTGCTGGCCTGGTAACTACATGGTGGATGTTTCTCTTTTCTGGCAGCTATCAGGAAAAGCTCTATTTAGACTGGTCCCAGACAGTCTCAGAAAAATCCCAGTACAACCTCACTCAGCCACTCATCCGGCGGGACCCACAAACCAAACTGATCAAGGTCAATTTTGATCTCCAGGTAAGACCCGCTGCCCCTCAGCTCTCCTGCCTCCCAGGGCATGTCCCCAGGCTGTGAGGGACATCTGGTGGGGTTGGCACTGAGTCTGTTCTCTGTGGTCTGTGGAGCCCCTCCCATGGTGGGTGACAAGGATCTGGCATAGATCTGCTCTGCCTGAGTACCAGGATTACAGTTGGAGCAGAGCACATTCTGGTTGAAGCCAGTGGCAGGAAGTGCCTCAGGAACCAGAGGTGTAACTGGTGTCAGCATGTCCAGACCAGGGTTGATACTGGTGTGGGGAGTAGTGGGACATCATCTACAGATGCACGTTCATGTTGTGTGTGCCTGAAACCTGAGCTTCTGAAAGGGCGTGAAAAACCCAGGGAAGGTTTATTTTGTGACTCCAGAGATTTGATGGAAGGTGGCACCAGAAGGAGCTGAGTCACTGGCTTTGGGGCCACAGTACTATTTTTTTATTATTATTTTTTAAGTCAACCAGCCCAGCAAACCAAGAGAACTGGAGCCATCTTATCTTTCACTTTGATAATGGCCGAGCTCTGCTTGCAGGCACAGCATTGCTGAGACTTGTGTTGTGGGTCAGCCTTCATCTGAGAGGGGATGGCTGAGGGGACTGGAGGTGATGGTGGCTTTTAGATGCTGCCTAGGGTTTGCTGGTTGGTATTTAACAGAGTTGAGAAGAAACCCAGAGTCAGAGATCAATGGGAAACAGGTGGTACGGAGCAGGAGCTGCCCACACCCTTTCCAGCGTGCTGCTTCAGGAATAAACCAGCAGGAAAGCCCTGTGATGCTCAGAATGGACTGGAGGAAATGCTGGGAGCTGGGAGGACGGGGCTGTGCTCAGCTCTGTGCCTTGCTTCTCCAGCTGGTGTCGGTGCTGAGGGAGGTGAGCTACCTGTGGGGCAGCGGGGCAGGAGCCATCCCCCCGGCAGCAGCTGAGGTCTATTCCTGCAAGGAATCCTTCCGGCAGCTGGTGGCCAGCCTGGAGCTGATGGGGAACAGCTACAACAAGGTCCTGAGGACGGTGCTGGAGGTGGAATATCCTCTGGTGCAGGGGCAGCTGCGGGACATCGACTTGAAGCTGAAAGAGGCAGAAGAAACACTGACCTGGAAGATGGAGGGTGAGCTGGCTGTGGGTGATGCTGGGTCTCCTCACATTCCCCCTGGTCTCTGTTCCCTGGTTCCCAGTGGCAGTTCCCAGTAGGACAGGGCACCCTCTGTCAGAGCCAGCGTTGGGGAGATGAGGAGCAGCCCCCAGCGTTCCAGCTCCTTTCCACATTCCCTTGATCCGCTGGGCAGGATCCTGCTCCCCTCAGTTTCAGCCCAGGCTCTGGGGAGAAGAGGCTCTGGTGGTCCCTGGTGTGGCTTGTTGGGATAGGGGGGAGATTGAGGTGGCTCTGCTGCTCGAGGTGGTGAATCTCTCACCTTGAGTGAGAAATACATGAGACCACGAGGAAAAAATGTGAAGGGGGGAGTACTGGAGCTGGGCCCAGAAGCTCTGAAAACAGGTAATGAATCATCTCATCTTCCCCAGGTGTCTGGGATCACATCTCCGGGGTGATGGGGGATGTCTGTGATCTGGAGCAGAGGGTGCAGAGAGCCAAGGACAATGTTGAGGAGATCCAGAGCATCGTGCACTCGTGGGGGTCGCCCGTATTCGAGAGGAGGGATTCCAAAAGGGAGTCAGTGCTGAGCCTGGAGGAGTGCCAGGAGCGCCTGGAACGGCGCTGCAGCCTCGTCAGGGAGTCCGGGCAGAGGATCCACTCGCTGGTGAAGGTGAGGGGGCACCTTGGGGGTGGGCAGCTCCTCAGAGGCTCCGTGTGTCCCTGCAGCACTGAAAATGTCCAGAGCTGCTTCGCCTTAAAGCAACTCTCTGGTCCCATTTGGAAACCTGCCCCGGTGTTGATCGATGTTGGCTCTGAGGGGTGAGCTGGACTGGGGCTGTGGGGCTGGCACCGCTGGGCTCCCAGCCCGGGGCAGGACCGGCAGCAGCTGCAGCCCAGGGAAGGGTCTGGCTCCGACTCTGGCTGCTGGAGAGCCACTAGAGGGGAGTGGTGCATCGGGTTTGGGATCCTGCTCCAAGGAAAAATCCCCTTGGAGGTGTTTACCTGAGAACAGAGGCTGGGGCTGACCCTTCGGATCCAGGCTTGATGTCCCTCTGTGGAGCAGGATGTGGTGTTGACCATCCAGGGAGAAGCTGAGTGACAGGAGAAAAGCTGCTGCCCAAACCTTGGTGCTTTCCAGTAGCTTTGCCAGAGCTCAGAGTCCTCTGCAGGCCAGGAGAAGGCCCAAAGCTGTGCTCCTCACCTGCCTGGAGCCAGGTGTTATGCATGTCAGGCATAGCCCCTGGCCTGGAGGGAGATGGGTTTTAGGCCCAGCCCTCTCCTGAGGGTCGCTGGCTGGCCTTGGACTCTGAAGAGAACCCGATGGGTTCATCAGGATGGGCTTTTGAGACCCCCCCAGTTCTCCCTGCCCCAGGGGAGCAAAGCAGCCTCAAGTCCTGTGGTCTCAGAGAAGAGGGAGGAGAACATGTGGAGGACCTTCTGAGGCTCTTCTGCACTCCATTTTCACCTTGAATTGTTCCTAGAGACCACAGAGCCCTTGACAGGAGCAAATCATGACCATGCCACCAGTAGGAAGGTCCATCTTTCCTACTCCTCCATGAGGCTGATACTTCTGTGCTGCCCAGCATCAGCCCTCAGGGGTGGGCAGCTCTCTTTAGGACACAGCCCTGCTGTGTGTGAAGGCATCTTCTTTGTCTTCCAGGAAAACCAGAGCCTCCTACTTGCCAACCCAGCATCTGATGCCTGGAAGGCGTATTTGGATTATGTGGATGAGATAGTCCTGGATGGATTCTTCACTGCCATCGAGTGCTCACTCAAGAACCTCCGGGAGAACACAGGTGATGCCTGGCTCCTGTCCTCTGGCTGCAGTGGCTGCTCAGCCTCTCCAAGGGGACGTCTCTGGTTGTGCTCCCTCACTCTCAGGAGTTGTTCTCTTCTTCCTGGCTTTCCTCTGGCACTGGAGCCTCCGGGAAGGGAGGGTGACTCCACCACTGGTCACTGGATTGCTCAGGGGGAGGGACGGAGGTGGCTGTGCGCTGTTGGCAAGGGTTCATGGATGGAGACAACAGAGGCATCCTCCCCTGTCTGTGCTTGGGCAGCTGTCACCTCCCACCCTCCCATGCTCAAAGCATCAGGGTGGCACTATCTTCCCTTTGTGAGGAGTCTCAAGAGCCAGTGCCGCTCCTGAAAGACACAAAATAAAACCCTCAGCTGCTGAGCAGAGGTGAGCTGGGTTCGGGAGTCACCAGCCCAGCCCTCCTGCCTAGGGCCACCAGGGAGGTTCACTTGGAGCAGCTTGTGTCCAGCTAAAGCACATCTCCAGGAACGCTTCCCTTTTGGATGTGGAGGCACAGTGAGCCAGAGAATTGCATGCAGTTCTTCACCAGCTTGTTAAAAACTTGCATATGTTGTCACATTTGCATCTGCCTTCAGTTTCTGGTTGCTGTTCGGGTTTTTTTACGCCTTTCACCACTAAATTAAAGAGCCTCTTGGTTCCTGTTGTTTTTCTCCTTTGCAAGCACTTCCCTGCTGCCATTGTTCAGCTCTCAGACTCCCTCTGCATTAGCTGGAGAGCTTGGTCTCTTCAAGCCTTTCCTCCTCAGGGTGTTTTCTGGTCCTTAAATCACTTGTGTCTCATCTATTCTCCATGTCTTTGGTGGGTACCACAGCACAGCTGGTTTGCCAACATCTCCATGGGTTGTGCAGACAGCAGTGAGTGTGTCTGCCACCACACCCTCCTGCTGTCCCTGTAGGCCATGTGGTATCTTGTCGTAGGACATTAGTGGTGGCTCAAGATCCCTTGAGAAAGATCCTGACATCTCCGTTCTTCCCTACCAGACCCCAAGGCAGGCCTCACTCCCCTGTTTGAGGTGCAGCTGGATTTGGTGACCCCGGATTTGGTGTTTCACCCTCCCTTGGACCCTGGTGCCAAGGGTGGCTTCTGTGACATGGTGGAAAGTCTCCTCAACGGCATCTACCGCATCTCCTCGCTGGTGCCCCGGCTGGCCGCGCACAGCGGCTTCTGCCACTACCAGGTCTGTGCCATGGGGCTTCCCCGTGCTGGGTGGCAGTGAGGAGGTGCCACGTGCTCCCACGTCACCGTGCTCTCGTCTCTCCTCTCCCTTCTCTCCTTTCTTCTCTCCCCTCTCGCCTGTCCCCTCTGTGCCCTGTCCAGGCTGACCTGGAGGCCGTGTCTGACCTGTCTGGGATGCGCCAGGAGCTGCTGAGCCGCGCTCAGGCCGCGGCGGGCGCGTGCCGCGAGCACCGCGCGGGGCTGGAGCGCTACTCGCACCTGTACGGGGAGGACAGGAGGGAGCTGTGCCGCCAGTTCCTGCTCTACGGCCGCGTCCTCACGGCCGCCGACATCGAGGCCCAGGGCGAGGTCGGGGTCCCCGAGGCGCCGCCCACGCTGCAGCAGTTCAGGGAGCAGATCGGCTCCTACGAGCAGCTCTACGAGGAGGTGACGCGCATGCAGCCCGTCAGCACCTTCCAGGGCTGGCTGAGGCTCGATGCCCGGCCTTTCAAGGCAGCCTTGCTCAATGAGATCAAAAGGTGGAGCTTGGTGTTCAAGCAGCACCTCCTGGACCACGTCACGCACAGGTGAGAGCTGCTCCTGCCTCTGCTCCTGGGACCTGCGCCGGGGCTTCTCTTGTCTCGGCTGGGCTGTGTCGTTTCACACTGATGGCAGAGTCAGTGATAGAATCATGGAATGCCCTGGGTTGGAAGGGATCCACGAGGATCACCCAGTCCAACCCCTGGCCCTGCACAGGCACCCCAACAATCCCACCCTGTGCACCCCTGGGAGCGTTGTCTGAGTGCTCCTGCAGCTCTGGCAGCCTCGGGGCCGTGACAACATCCAGAGCTAACACAGGAGCAAGAGAAGGGCCCCTGCTGCACGGCAGCTCCATCACATCCCTGTGCCTTCCGTGCCCTGGTCCCTGCTGGTGTGTGAGCTGGGAACAGTGGCATCACTTGGTACCACTGACATCCCTGAGCCGATGCCCCTGGGACCTGACGTGTGGTGTCAGACAGGGCACGTGTTTGCCCGCTCATCCCGAGCCAGATAATCCCATCTCTGCCAGGGCTCTGGGCTTCTTTACTGGATTTGGTGGTGGCCATCAGTAAATCTGCATTAATGAGGTTTCTAAAAGCCCATGATTTGGGTAGCCTGGCATGAGCAGTCACGGGGAGGTGGCTTCAGGCTACAAAAAGGAGGAGTTTGGGCTCCAACTGTTGCATTAACACGTGTTTCTCGCCTGAAGAGCTGCTTGGCTCTGTGCAGGACAATGCCTCAGGTGATTTATTGGTCACAGCTGAAGGGTGTCTTAGGTGTTGGATGCTCCCAGGGAAGTGTTCTGAAGACGAGGCTGCTGTGTGGGGTGGTGATAGGATCTCTTGTGTGCTTTTCAGCACCATAATTCTGTCAGATAATTTCTTTGCAAAGAGCTTTTGTGTGGCAGAGAATGAGCATTTAGGAGCTGTTATGGAGAGTCCCTGACTCAGCAGTTTAGTCTTTATTAGGTGAAGTATTTATGGATACTTTTAGGCCTAGCAGCATCCAGAGAATTTAAGCAGGCACTTAAAAATAAGTGATTTGGGAGGTGGAGAATGGATGTGCTGGGAAGGACTGGAGGCCCAGGAGCCCACTGTTGCTCTGCTGAAAGTGCCCAGCAGCTGATGAGGGTAAGAACAGGATGAGCAGCTGAGGAAACGTGCCCCAGACACTCTCCTTGTCTGTGATGGTTTATGGCTCAAGGGCTTTGAGAGACAGGGATCTTAATTTTAAAGTCCTGGAGGGATTTTTTTCTTCGTGCCACTGATGTCCAGTTGCTTTTCTGAGCTGCTGTGAATTTGTACCACCTGCAGCAGGGAGCTGCCCTGGGAGGTGAGGCAGTGCATGAAGGACAATCCCTGTGTGTTATAGCTTTGCAGTGTGTCAGGTTGTCCTGGGGAGCTTGGATTCTTGTGGTGGAAGAGATGGGGTGAAAACTGTCACAGAATCCCAGAATGGTTTGGGTTGGAAGGGACCTTAAAGCCCATCCAGTGCCAGCCCTGCCATGGCAGGGACACCTCCCACTGTCCCAGGCTGCTCCCAGCCCCAATGTCCAGCCTGGCCTTGGGCACTGCCAGGGATCCAGGGGCAGCCCCAGCTGCTCTGGGCACCCTGTGCCAGGGCCTCACCACCCTCCCAGTAAAACCTGTCCTCTCAAAGACCCCTCCTCCAGAGCCCTCCTGAGCTCACTGTCTCTGTTCAGGTGCCCTGTCTCCAACTTGAGAAGTCCCAAGCTGTCTTTCTGTTCCTTGAAGGAAGCTGTACCACATCCAGGGATACCTTGGAGCAGGAATTGCAGTTCTGAGGCTGAATATTCACTCCAGAGGAACCGCCCTCATCCTGTGCTTCCCTGCTTTGTGCTCCACAGCTTGGCTGACCTGGACGAGTTCATCCAAACTGCCGAGAGAGGTTTGAGCAGAAAGGTGGAGAAAGGTGACTATGGTGGCTTGGTGGAGGTCATGGGGCACCTGCTGGCTGTGAAGGAACGTCACAGTGCCACTGATGCCATGTTTGAGCCCCTGAAGGAAACCATTGAGCTGCTGAGGGCCTACGAGCAGCAGCTGCCCGAGGAAGTCCACCAGCAGCTGGAGGTGGGTGAGGACTTGTGGTGGGCACAGCAGTTTGCCCAGGAGCAGGAGTGGAGCAGCATCCCAGGGATATCCAAGGCCCTGCTCCCTGTCATTAGAGGGCCTCAGTGGGCAGCGTTTTGCTATTGCAGGATGTGCCTTAATAGCTCTAAATTTTGGAGTTATATTGAGATTTTTCTTTTAAAGCAGAGATTAAGCCTTTTGTTATGTGTGAAAAACATAGAATTGCCTGCTCCATCTCCCAGCGATTACTCTTGAAAAAAAATTAATGCATTTTCAAATCCATCTGTTAATTAGGTTGAATTACAATTATTTTGAAATAAGCTGGTTCTTGGCAGCTATGGAGATGGGAAGGATAATGTTGGCAGGGGAGTTGCCTTCTCACAGGACTTCAGTCCTCCTCTGGGTCAGACTACCAGATCTGCTTCACCCAGAGGACATCCCTGGGAGCAGGTTATGAGGGCATTTTGGCACCTTTCCACATCCGGCTGTCATGAGTCAGTTTTCTTTTGGGAATTCCTTTCATTTCTGCAAAGGGGACCATGAGATGAAGGTTGTAAGAGATGGTGAAGTGCCCAAGGGGACAGAGACAAGCCCTGTCAGCAGTGTCTTCATCCACCATAAAGCCCAGCCCTGTGGGGAACCCAGCTCCTCTAAATCCCCCTGCGTGGGAGCTGCTGGTGTGTGCAAATACCTTCAAGCACCTGATTTATTTCCCTCATAGAAGAAATGAGGATGTGGAGCAGCCATCCAGAGGCAGGAGATAGCAAGGGAGTTGTTCTTCCTGGCGAGTGACTGCAAGACTTGTGTGTGAATGATTCATTCCCTCCTGCATGGAGTGGGAAAAGCAGAAGCCCCTCCAGGCACCTCTCCCTCCATGGCTGTGGAGATGGATGGGCTGGAGCTGCTGCTTGGTAGGAAAAGAAGGAAGCAGCCCTGTGACCTGCCGTGGTCATGGATAGTGATTTCTATTGAGACTGTAACAAAAAATGCCAGGAAGAGACCCCTCAGGAGGAGCTGGCCCTTCTCTGGCCATCTCTGCTCCCTCAGAGCTGCCTCCAGCTATTTCCCTTCTTTCCATGGTGGGTCTCCATTAATCTCCTCAAGAAGAAACCCAAAGTCTTTCCTGTGGGCTTGCACAGCACATGGAGAAGAGGGAACTTGGGGACAGCAGAGCCGCTGGCAGTCGTAGAATTGTCAAGGTTGGAAAAGACTTTTAAGATCATAAAATCTCACCATCACCATGTTCACTGCTAAACCCTGTCCCCAGGTGCCACACCCACAGGGTTTTTGAACACTTCCAGGCTTGGTGACTCCACCGCTGCCCTGGGCAGCCTGTTCCAATGCTTTACAGTTCTTCCTGTGAACTTTTTTCCTCATATCCAGTCTAAACCCCCCCAGGCACAACTTGGGGCATCCCAACCAAACTCCCCAGCAGTTTTAGCCCCGGGAGCTGTTGCTTTTCCCGTTCTGTGGTTATCCATGAGCAGATCTCGCCCCGCAGAGCCCACCCTGCCTCCCAGCAGTGCCGTTGTGCCCGCAGGAGCTGCCGGAGAAGTGGAGCCAGGTGAAGAAGCTGGCTCAGGCCGTGAAGCAGCAGGTGGCCCCTCTGCAGGCCAGCGAGGTGACAGCGCTGCGCCAGAGCTGCGCCGCCTTCGACGCCCAGCAGCTGCGGCTCCGGGAGCGCTTCGGGAGGGAAGCTCCCTTCAGGTACAGGTGTTCCAGCATCGCACGAGCCTGGAGAGAAAAAAGCTGTAAGGGCTCATCCCTGCATGTGCTGGGGATCCACCTCCTCCCTGCTCACAGCCTGCGTGGCTGTGGTGTTGTGTCCCCGGGAAGAGGTTGGGTTTGAAGGGTGTCAGCAGTGCCACGTGGCTCAGCCATCAGGGTGTAGTAGAGACCTTTCATCTCTCCCGTGGCTCTCAGAGGCTCTGGTTGTTTAATGGGTTCTTTAGAAGTTGTTGCAATATCACTTACGAAGAATAAACGTTTATTTCTAGGTTTGACACCGAAAAGCCTTATCAACTGCTGGATGCAAAGCACATGGAGATTAAACAGATGGAGTCAGCCATGACCTCGATTTATGAATCAGCCGGTCTGTTTGAAGTCACGGTGCCAGAGTATAAACAACTGAAGCAGTGCAGGAAGGAGCTGTGTCTTCTCAAAGAGCTCTGGGACATGATCTCCCTGGTGAACACCAGCCTCGATGACTGGCAGACCACCAAATGGGTGGATATTAACGTGGAGAACATGGATCTGGAGTGCAAAAAGTTCGCAAGAGAGATTCGGAATCTGGATAAGGAGATGAGGGCGTGGGATGCTTTCAGTGGGCTGGACAGCAAGGTGAAGAACATGCTGGCAGCCCTGAAGGCTGTGGCAGAACTGCAAAATCCTGCCATCAGGGAGAGGCACTGGAACCAGCTGATGCAGGTGACGGGCGTGAGGTTTGTGATGGACTCGGACACCACCCTGGCTGACCTCCTCAAGCTCAACCTGCATCAGTTTGAGGGGGAGGTCCATGGCATTGTGGACAAAGCGGTGCGAGAAATGAGCATGGAGAAGGTGCTGAAGGAGCTGAGGATGACTTGGAGCTCCAGGGAATTTCAGTATGAGCCTCACCCCCGCACCAACATCCCCTTGCTGAGATCAGATGAGGAGCTCATTGAAACTTTAGAAGACAACCAGGTGCAGCTGCAGAATTTAATGTCATCCAAGTACATCGCTTTCTTCCTGGAGGAGGTGTCTGCCTGGCAGAGGAAGCTCTCCACCGCCGACTCCATCATCTCGCTCTGGTTTGAGGTGCAGCGCTCGTGGTCTCACCTGGAGAGCATTTTCATAGGCTCAGAAGATATCCGGGCACAGCTTCCCCAGGTATGAGCCCCCAAATCCCAGATTTCCTGTTCGGAAAGTGCTGTAGAGGAGGCTCCATTATTAAATGGGGTTATATATGCCAAGTTCCCCAAAGCAGGGCTGTTCTCCTGCTTCTGGAGGCTCCCTCCGTGCTCTGGTTGTTCCCCCAGTGCTGCCCCAGGATGGTTTTGTACCCCAGGCTGTGCTTGAGCCGTGCTGAGGGGCTGGTCTCCCTGCCACCACTGCATGGCAAACACAGAGTTCCTGGGGACTGAGCAGGAGCTGCTGCCTTCCTTCAGTGCTGCAGGCGTGTTCCCTCTTCCCTCGGAGGGGAGAGGAGCGAGATCATTACTCAGACACTGCAAATCATCAAACAGAGCTGGCCCAGGCAGCTTTGGCAGCTTCCCCTCCTGGCCTTCCACACTGGTGCTGGGGGAGAGCAGCTCTTCTCCTGCTCTGGGAAATGGAGCAGAGCTGGTGCTCTTCCACTTGTGCTTCTGCTTTTTTATGAGGCTGTCCCAACTCTTGGGTGTTTGACCCCCAGAGCAGAGAGTGAGCTGTGAGTTCCCTTGTGCTTTGTGGATCTATTCAGGGCTGTGGGACGGAGCAGCCTGCGGGCTCAGCTGGTGCCTGGCATTTCCCCATGGCGGGGAGAACTTGGCTGATGAGCCAAAGGGCAGCATGAAGCTTGGCAGGGTGTTTACCCAGCTCCTCAGGTCCAGCTCCCAGTGTTACTCCACACTTGCAGCTGTGCTGAGGAGGAACGTGCCTTTCACTGGTGAGGGAGGAACTTTCCCCTCACCCCAAGGACAGCCCTCAAAGGATGGGACTTCTCAGCACACCATTAGAGCGTTGCTGTGACCTTTGTGTCCCTTTGTAGGACTCCAGGCGCTTTGAAGGGATTGATGTGGATTTTAAAGAACTGGCCTATGAAGTTCAGAAAACTCCAAACGTTGTTGAGGCCACCAATAAACCAGGTCTGTCCCAGCAGCTGGAGGACATCCAGAGTAGGTAGGTAGAGCATCAGTCCCAGGGTTTTGTCAGAGACTGGAATCAACTGTAAGAAGTTGGTTGAACCTGTGCTCCAAGGCTTTTCCCAAGGCTGTGCATCCTCTGCAGTCACAAATCACAGCTTTTCTGATCTTTCTCAAGTTTTTCTGTTTGTGACCCATCACCTTGAAGCCCCTAAGTGGAATCTGGCACACTCTCATCCTGAATATTAATTTGACCGCAGCTCCCTGAAACAGACCTGATGCCCTGAGTTGGAGACACTTCTCATTTAACACATGAATCTGCCTGAAAAACACTTCAAAGTCCATGTTAAGCTGTTGTGCCAGTAGCAGCTCTCCATTTCAAATAAAGATTTGATTTTATTTTCAATCGAACAAGGCCAATGTTCCTCACAGAGAATGTTATTTAAGAACTTTGTAAGCTCAGCAGCAGTTTAGCATGTGAACACTGCGAGATTCATTTTAGATCGGAGCAAACAAGTTTCCTTTCATGCTCTGCAAACACAAAAAGCTGAGCTGGTTGGAATCAGACTTTAAAATGTGGCTCATTAGAATAAAAGCAGTTCTGGAAATGTTCATCCCAGTGGATGCCACCACCTGTGGCAGCTACGAGCTTGTCTAAAGCAGTGGGTCAGACTGCAAACCTTCCCAACCTCTTCTTCCACTTGTGCTTCTGCTTTTTTATGAGGCTGTCCCAACTCTTGGGTGTTTGACCCCCAGAGCAGAGAGTGAGCTGTGAGCTCCCTCGTGCTTTGTGGATCTATTCAGGGCTGTGGGAAGGAGCAGCCTGTGGGCTCAGCTGGTGCCTGGCATTTCCCCATGGTGAGGAGACTTGGCTGATGAGCCAAAGGGCAGCATGAAGCTTGGCAGGGTATTTACCTAGCTGTCCTGGGCTCTGCTTTGTCTCCCCAGGTTGTCTCTGTGTGAGAAGGCTTTGGCTGAATATTTGGACATGAAAAGGTTGGCCTTCCCCAGATTTTACTTCATTTCTTCTGCAGATTTACTGGATATTCTTTCCAACGGCACCAACCCCCATCTGGTAAGGCTTGTACTGCATCACCTTTGCGTTTTCCAGCTGTCAGTAGTGTCAGTGGAAGGTGTTGTCCTGGGACTCTCCCCAGGTGGGAGTGATTTTCTTCCACCCTGCATGGATTAATCACTCTTTCACAGCTGATCTCCATCTGTCATTACTGACAGCACTGCCCTGGGGGTTGTCTGATCTAACCCTGGTGGTGCTTGTGGCAGGTTCAGAGAGCACCTCCATGGCTTTTGTGCCATAAAAACCGTGGGCTTGCTCCTGCTGGGATACAGTGAGGTTGCAGGAAACTGACTTTCTCAAGGATCTCATCCAAAACTTGTTGCTGACCTTGGATCCCAACCTGGGATGCCCCCAAACAAAGAGCCCCGGATGGGTCGTTCCAGTGTGGAGGTGTTGACTCTGGTGGCTTGTAGAGGGCAGAAGAGGCAATTTCCAGTAAGTGCTTCTTCCTTCCCCTGTGCAAAGCCTCTGGGATGTCCTGATGGCAGGGCAGGGAGGAGCACAGCCTGCACGAGGTGAGCAGCTGGTGGTCAGCCAGTGGCTGTGGCTCAGGGCCAGATGGGTGCCTGACCCTGCACAGGGCTTCTGGGATGGGGTCTGAACACCCCAAATGCACCATTCCTCCTGTTTACTCAGCAGGATTGCGGGATCCTCCCGGGGAGGAGCTGGCAGTGACCTTCCTGTTGTAAGAAATGGCATCACAGTCCCCTTCCCTCCATTCCCAGGGATCAGAGCCCTCTATCCCCTGTGGGCAGAGTTCAGAGGATTCAGTCCTGCAGGTGCTTTTCCATATGGAGCATGGCAGTGGTGGAGCTGCTGTCAGGAAGCCTCAGCCCCTTTGCCTGAGCAGCCTGGTTTGGGAGGCGTCACTAATCCTAAGGTTGGTGTGTAAACCAAACCGACATATTGACAGCAAATGGAGGTTGTTGGGAAAGGAATCAACTCCTTATTCCACCTTTTAGTAGTGAGCAGTCTCACCCTCCTTGAGCTTTTCCTCCTTTTCAGTGTTCATGGCAGCCCGTGAGTGGGGCAGGTCTGGAAATGCTCTTGTTGCCACTAACCTTTAACTCTGCTTGGATGTGTTTGCTGCTGCTGGGTGTTTTCAGCCCACAGAGTGTCGTAAATACACCACTGATTGATGCTTAAAATGGAGAGAGAGAGAGAGGAAAAACACAGGAAGCAGAGCAAAGCTGCTGTGTTGAAATGCTCCATGGAGTAAGGAGAAATTCCTGGTGCTTTCAGTTATTCAAAACTATTTGCAGTAAAATCAAAGTAAATGTCAGGCAGGATCATGCATGGATACGCTCTCAGCCTTTCCACTGTAGTTTCAAAGCCTGATAATTCCTAAAGGAGGATTAAATAGACAATGATATTATCCACTTGAACTGGATATCGACCTGGTGCAGATTCAGGTGCGTTCTGGGCTCTGGTGGCAGAATTGTATCGAGTGCTGGAGCACAGCCAAGGCCCTGCAGAGTGGCCAGGGGCTGTGAGTGGCCAGTGGGCATTGCTGAGCCTGACCACTTACAGGTGTAAAACAGGATTCCATGGTTTGTGTAAGATTTGAAAGGAGATTTGCTTGTCCACGTGGGGAAGCTGGGTGTCCATTGCTTCTTGATCCACTTGGCACCTCCTGGGATTTGGCCAGGTGGGAAACTGATGGGCTGTGGCCACCTGTGGGACAGCTTGTGAGGAGGGGTTGGAATCCTCTGTGGGACAGGGAGTGAGAACTGGACAGACGAGCCACAGGATCATAGGATATCCTGAGCTGGAAGGGACCCCCAGGATCACCCAGTGCCTCCCCTGGCCCTGCACAGACACCCCAACACTCCCACCCTGGGCATCCCTGGCAGTGCTGTCCCAATGCTCCTGGAGCTCAGGGCCGTGCCCATTCCCTGGGGAGCCTGGGCAGTGCCCAGCACCCTCTGGGGGAAGAACCTTTCCCTTATATCCAACCTAAATTCCCCTGACACTGCTCCAGCCTTGGGTTGCTGTCCCTCAGGAGGAGCTGCAGCCCCTGGTGAGCTCTGCCCTCAGTCTCCTTTTCTCCTCTGAACAGACCCAGTGCCCTCAGCTGCTCCTCATATGGCCCCTCAAGGCCCTTCACCATCTTCATGGCCCTCCTCTGGACACTCTGTCATGCTTTAATGTCTTTTTACAATTGTGGCACCCAAAACTGCCCCAGCACTCAAGGTGAGGCCACGCCAGTGCAGAGCAGAGTGGGACAATCCCGTCCCTCCCCTGGCTGGCCACGCTGGGCCTGATGGCCCCCAGGACAGGGATGTCCCTCCTGGCTGCCAGGGCACTGCTGACTCAGTTCCAGCTGGCCGTGGAGCAGCACCCCCAGGTCCCTTTCCGTGGCGCTGCTTTTCAGCCTCCTGTTCCCCAGTGCTCCCAGCTTTCCCTGAAAGCAGGAGAGCACCAGGAGGTACAGGCTGTTCTCTTTTCCCACCCTGCCCATGGGGTTTGTCCATCTCCCTGTCTCACCAGCACCTGGCTGGGACAGCTCTGGGGGCTGCCCTGTCCCGTGGGGTCCCTGCTGGCAGCAGTGTGTGACACAGGGCTGTAGCTGGGTGTGAGGTACTGCTCCAGAAGCTCTGGTGACCTCTCAGCTCCAGGCAGGTGCTGGTGTTGGGAGCCTCAGGAGCTGTGCTGGTGTCTCCCCTCTGGCTTTGCAGGCTCAGCTGGCTGTGGACAGGGCAGGACTGAATCATTCTGCTCCTTCTGGAGAAGTGGTTTTGGTCAAGATGAGGGTTTTGTCTGGGTTGTTGAGCTGTTTATCCTGGGACTCGGGCAGAAATAAAGATCTGGCTTCTCCACAGAGGAAAATTCAGGACTTTTCTTTGGCACAAAATTGATTTCTAGGAGGGAAGAATCAGAAAGGTTCCTAGTGAGGAAAACTTCCCAGTGCTGAGAACAGGACAAGGGGGAGCAGGGTGGAGCAGCACTGCCTGCAGGGAGACTGGGACTCGGTCAGGCAGTGTTTGGATGGTTTCTGTGCTTTTGCCCTGTCTGGGAAATCTCAGGATTTATTAGGGCCTGTCCCTGTTCTAAAATGAGTTACAAGAAAAAATACTGAGAAGGCCAGCAAGAGGCTTGTGCTGGCAGCATCCTGGCCATGAGTGAGAAGATGTGGTGCTGCCAGGATGTCCAAGTCATGCTTCGTGAGCAGGACTGTGCCTGTCACACCTTTGCTGCTCTCTGCCCTGCCTGTCCCATCTCCCTCACTTTATTTGTACAATCCCTTTCACAGGTGCAGCGTCACCTTCCCAAACTCTTTGACAACTTGGCCAAGCTGAAATTCCAGGTGGACTCTGAGCAGAAGACAACCAAGGTTGGGCTGGGAATGTACAGCAGAGAGGAGGAATATGTCCGATTCAGTGAGCCCTGTGACTGCAGCGGGCAGGTGAGAGGGGAGGCCTTGTCTGTCCAAGCTGCCTGGTGGAACCTGCCCTCCCACACCCTTGAGTGGGCATCCCTGGCCAAGATCTTGTAGAGCTTCACTGCCCTGCCTTTATGAGAAAAGCTGGGAGAGGCAGTGTGGAACTTAATCCTTGCTTACACCACAGCTCTAGTCCTGCTCTGGATGGGCCCTCACAGCCCACGGTGTGAGCAAGAGCTGTGGCCTTTTCCTTACTAGGGTTTTTTTAATTTTAGTTATTGGAAAACGTTTTGGAGGTGACTCTTGCCCTCCCAGTTGGGAGGGGGTGCAGATTGAAATAGATCAAATTTTTCCATAGTACTTCTGCATGGGTACCTTTGGAAAGAAAAGGGTTTTTCCCCTGTCTTCCAAATCTTCCTTATTTTGTAGGATGAGTGGAAGCACAAAATTTAAGAATCAAATTACTGCTCAGCTTTTCTGTCCCTGTAGCTGCACTTTTCTCCATGGACTATTACAGGAAGCTGAAGTAGGTAATACCAGCTCTGAGCTCCCCAGTGATGGCACTTGGCATTTAAACTCTCCTCTCAGTGAGGACTTTGCCTGTGAAATACTAAATTCAGCAGGAACTGTGTTCCCAGCATTCTCTTGCTGCTGGCGGGTTGTGCTCAGGTCCCACAGGTGACTCTGTCACAGCCTGGAGCTGGAACACGCTGAACTAAATTGCTCCTCAGCGGAGTTCAGTTTGGTTCCTCCTATAGCTGGAGTTCCACAAAAACCTGCTTGGAAAGAGCTGCTGATCCTGCAGGCCCAGAAATGGCTGAGTGCCCCAGTTTGGAGGAGGCCTGAGGCTTGTTTGACGGCAGAGCTGAGCTGCTTGTCCCACTCTCTGCCATCCCTTGCTGCCAAGGAGGAGCAGGAGTCTTCTTGGGATTTCATCCCTGCTGCAGGTCGAGGTGTGGCTCAATCGCCTGCTGGGCACCATGAGGGCCACGGTGAGGGACGAGATGACCACGGCTGTGGCGGCCTACGAGGACAAGCCGAGGGACCAGTGGCTCTTTGACCACCCTGCCCAGGTACTGTCCCTGCTCCTGGGGGCACCTGGGCTTTCCCTGCCGCCCTGCCCTTCCCTGCTTCCAGCGGGGTCTCTGCCTGTGGATGGGAATGTTTCTGCCTGTGCTGTCCAGGAGGGAAGGAAGGGCGAGTTCTCCTCTCTCCTGGCCATCTCTTGATGGATTCCCAGGCTGAGCTCCCTGCTCTGACCGGAGCTCTGGGCAGGACGCAGCTCGGGGGCCTGGGCAGTGGCTGCTGCACCCCAGGGGTCACAGGAAGCCCCTGCCCCCAGAGAGGTGAGAGAACAAGTTGGTGAGGCCTGATGAGAGGAAGGAGCCCCTTGGATGCCCCTCTGGTGGCCTCGTGGTCTCCAGCTCGGCCTCCTGTGTGGTCAGACATGGGAAAGGGGCTCATTTACAGCTGAGCAGCTGCTGAACGTGTCTGGGGTGGGATTTCAATGGATGTAAAGTGGATCCTGCTCTCCTGCCTGCTGTGATACTGTATGACAAAATACTGCATTTCATGTCAGGGGTGCTTCATCCTTGATCTCCCCATGGATCAGACACTCAAAAGTCAGGCAGCCCTGGTGTTCCCCTGCTGTTGAGCCACTGTTTCCCCAGGTGGCTCTCTGCTGCACCCAGATCTGGTGGACAGCTGAGGTGGGCATGGCCTTCTCCAGGATGAAGGAAGGCTACGAGAAGGCCATGAGGGAGTACCACAAGAAGCAGGTGGCCCAGCTGAACACCCTGGTGACAATGCTGCTGGGGCAGCTCTCCAAGGGCGACAGGCAGAAGATCATGACCATCTGCACCATCGACGTGCACGCGCGGGACGTGGTGGCAAAGATGATAGCACAGAAGGTTGGTGTTCCCAGCCCAGCATGGGCCATGCTGGTGTTGAAGGGGAGATCACAGAGTGACAGAGCAGGGGCAGGCACCAGGATCGTGCCTGGCTCAGCAGGGCACATGTGGCCGTGAGGAAAAGCGTTTGGGCTTTCTTTTCTGTGGCTTTCTTGCTCTGGAGTGGGGCCACTGGGAATCCCTTGGGGTTTGTCTGCCAGTCCCACACCACTGCCCTGCCCTCATAGACTCCCAGGATGGTTTGGATTGGAAGGCGCCTTGTAGCTCTTCTCATTCCAACGCCCTGCCATGGGCAGGGACACCTTCCACTATCCCAGGGTGCTTCAAGCCCTGTCCAGCCTGGCCTTGGGCACTGCCAGGGATCCAGGGGCAGCCACAGCTGCTCTGGGCACCCTGTGCCAGGGCCTGCCCACCCTCAGAGCCAGGAATTCCTTCCCAATATCCCATCTATCCCTGCTCTCTGGCAGTGGGAAGCCATTCCCTCTTATCCTGGCACCCCATGCCCTTGTCCCCAGTCCCTCTCCAGCTCTCCTGGAGCCCCTTTAGGCCCTGGCAGGGGCTCTGAGCTCTCCCTGGAGCCTTCCCTTCTCCAGGTGAACACCCCCAGCCCTCCCAGCCTGGCTCCAGAGCAGAGGGGCTCCACCTCTCTAATCACTCTGTCCTTGACAGTCTCATATCCCACCCTGCACGCGGGTGGGAAGGTGCCCTGGGTGTGCTGGGTTGTGGCTTTACCCTCACCTGTGTTTCTGGGGGGCAGCCAGGCCGAGCACAGATTTCTGGCTCATTTGGTTTCCCCCTCTGGGAGCTGGGGCAGCGCCACTCCTCAGCCCCTGCCCCTGCCGTGACCAGTCCACAGCCGGTGACAGCTCCCTCGCAGCGCCCTTGGGCCCCGAGCCGTGTGTGCCTGGCACTCCCTGCCCTGCTGTGACTGTGCTGGTGGCACGTTGCAGGTGGACAGTGCCCAGGCGTTCCTGTGGCTGTCGCAGCTGCGGCACCGCTGGTCGGACGAGGAGCGGCACTGCTTGGCCAACATCTGCGACGCCCAGTTCCTGTACTCCTACGAGTACCTGGGCAACACCCCTCGGCTCGTGATCACCCCCCTGACCGACAGGTGAGGCCCTGGGGAGCTCCCTCACGGCTGACACAGAGCTGCCAGACAAAGAGGGGTTTGCTTGGGATGCCCACATCCCTCTTGTTTGCCCCCCGTGTCCCAGCGAGCTGGTGGCAGAGCTGCAACTCCCACTTGGTTTGGGATTTTACAGTGAGGGAGCTGGGAGAACTTTCCTGGAGGAAAGGAGGCTCAGGGGGGACCTTCTCACTCTCTGCAACTCCCTGACAGGAGGGGGCAACCGGGGTGGGGTCAGGTCTGCTCCCAGGGAACAAGGGACAGGATGAGAGGAAACAGCATCAAGTTGCACCAGGGGAGGTTCAGGTTGGGTATTGGGAAAAATTTCTTCACTGGAAGTGTTGTCAAACCCTGGCACAGGCTGCCCAGGGCAGTGCTAGAATCACCATCACCAAAGGTGTCCAAAAAACACGAGGATGTGGCACTAATGGACATGGTTTAGTGGTGAACAAGGTGCTGGTGCTGTCCTGATGATCGGATTTGATGATCTTAAAGGTCTTTTCCAACCTTTAAGATTCTGTGATGCACTGGAGAAGTCCCAGCAGGGCAGAGGTGGTTGACAATGCCCCAAAGGACTTTCAGCTTGGCCATGCTCGCACAGAGCTGTCCCAAAGGAGGGCGCAGGGCTCTGCAGAGTGCCCTGGAGTGACCTGTGGCACCCAGCTCACTCTCTTTCCCCTTTTCCCTCGTCCTGTGCAGGTGTTACATCACCCTGACCCAGTCTCTGCACCTGACCATGAGCGGGGCCCCTGCGGGCCCTGCTGGCACCGGCAAGACAGAGACCACCAAGGACTTGGGCCGTGCCCTGGGCATCATGGTGTACGTGTTCAACTGCTCCGAGCAGATGGACTACCAGGTACTGCTCCCCCAAACGGGGCTGCTCAGGGAGCCTGAGGGATGGGAGGGATCCAGCTGGGCTTGCTCCGATCCATCCGCTCTCCTCACACCCCTGCTGCCTCCCTTCCTGCTGAACAGCTTTCTCTCCTCCTCCCTTTGCTTCTCTAAGACTTGCACAAGGTTCTTCAGGAGGGAGAGATCTGAGCTGTGCTCTCTGCCCTGTTCCACCTTTCCCTTCCCTCCTGGAGTTAGATTCCATACGAAATACTTGACAAATTCTGGCCTGTTCAGTCAAGCCCGAGGCTGTGCTGATCCCTTCCCTCTCAGCACACCCACAGGCATGGGGAGGGACCTCTCCTGGTTTCTCAGGATCCTCTCCTGGGATGAGGCCAATGCTGGGTCACGGGGCTGAGCCCTGTGGTCTCCACGGGGCAGTGGGTTTGATGGCCTTGGATGGTATTTTATCCAGCTGAGGTCTCTCATGGAAGTGGGGCTGTCAGTAGCTCAGCCCAGCTGACCTTTAAATGGAACCAGAGTGCAGAGATGTCGAGAGAGTGCAATTAGCAAATCAAGTGGCAAACTGTGCAGAGCTATAAATATTATAATTGAGTTGTGCCTACTGCTCCCTTGCACTTTTCTAAATACCCACAATAGACTGTAAATTGCTATAAATAAACAGGCAGGGAAATCAAATCCAGTTTTTGCTGGAGTTGATTCCGTTTGTGATTTCACTCTTGTAATATTACTTTATTTTTTTTCTTTTCAGTCTTGTGGGAATATTTACAAAGGCCTTTCCCAGACAGGAGCCTGGGGCTGTTTTGATGAATTTAACAGGATCTCAGTCGAGGTCCTTTCTGTGGTTGCTGTACAGGTAAGTGGTGAAAAGCTTGTGGATAAATACAAGCCTGACTTCCTTTCTGCCTTCCTCCCTCCCTCCCTTCTGGGTCTAGGTGTTGTCCAGATCCTAAATCTCATTGGAATCCCCTGAAAATGCCAGTTAAATCAACTGCCAGGGGAGCTGGAGTGGCAGCTGGGTGCTCAACTGCACTGTCCAGAGGCAGTCAGCTCCCTCAGGGGCAGAACTGAAGGGTTTGAGTCTTGGGGGACTTCAGTACCAAAAATTGAGTTGCCAAGATATCAAAGTTCTTTTGGTCCCAAATGTCAGCTGCCAGTGCAGGTTTTGGGATCCCAGTGTTTGACTGAGGTGCTGAATTCTTCCTAGACCCTCTTTGGGGCTTGGCATTGCAGAAATTAAGGTCTAGAGCCCAGAAGTTTCTACACTTCTGTAAATGTTTTGGTCAAAGGAATTGTTCTGAACCCCTCCACGACCTCCTCACTCTCATCTTTCGTTCTCTCATTGTTGTCCCTCATGTGATGTCCCAGAGAAGTCCCAGGCAGGTACAGGAGTTGGGGTACAGGAGTTTGTGTGTCGTTCCCTCCCTGCTTCCCTTCCACCAGGTTCTAGTCTAAAGTTGTCATTGAAAAACCTCTTTGAGGATGTTAAAATAAAAGGGGAAGCTGAACAAAAGAAGCCCAGCTATGACTCAACTGCTAATGATTCCCTGGCTCCTGGCTGGAGCAGTGTCTGAGTGAGAGGCAGGGCTGTCACTCCATCATCGCCTCTCCCGCTGCTATTAGAGGGTAACCATGGCGATGGTTAATTGGCTGCCTTAGTCATGCAGCTCGTGTCCATGTGGGTCCTTACAAAGAGAAACTCCGTTAATTGCTTGGCTTTAGCATGGCAAACAGGTGTAACTTGGGGGCAGCCAGCAGAGAGAGATTCCTCCCTCGCTGAAGTGCTGCTATCAAGGAGGTGAGCTGGCTGCAAGGAACTGCTCCTTTGGGAAGGAGGGTCTGGCTGTGATGGACTCACTCCATCCAGTGGAAGGTGGGCAGTGAGGTGGCCTGGCTGTGATGGACTCACTCCCTTTGGAAAGTGGGGGATGAGAAGAAAAAAGCTGCAACCAGGCAAATATCAGTGAGTGAAGGTATCAGGGGAGGTCTCCCAGCTTCTGCCTTGTGGGTTTGGGTTTAAATTAAGCATCTGATGTCCCCAAAATCTTTAAAAGCAATATCAAGGGATCAGTTTGCAGTTGAGCTGAGGCCAAGTTTTATGGGGAATGCAGGTCCTCAAGGAGCAGAGCAAGCACAGGAGCTCTGGGCTGTCATGAAGGGCAGTGTGTGAGGAGGGGTGAAGGGCGTGGGGGGAATCAGGGCAGACTCTTTGGGGCTGCTGTGGGTGTTGGTTGTGCTCTGGGTGCCTCCACAGCCCTGTATCACCTCTGGCCTCCTGCGAGGTTGGGAAGTTGAAGAGCTGGTTTAGCCTATGGGGTTTTTGCTGTGAGATCCAGGTGGCTTTGGAGGCATTTCCTTCTCCCCTCACCCACATCCATCAGTGTCTTACCAAGCAAATTCTTGCAACTCCTTTCAGTTTGACTGCCCGGTCTCTTCAGCTCTTTTCTGCTTTTTCTGAGTTGGATTGTGATGGGAAACACACAGATTTACCCCAAACAGTGTGTAAGGCTTTACATGGTCAGTAAAAACACAAACCAGAGCAGTGATAAGCCCCAGTCACCGTGGGCCAAGTGCAGGGAGGGCAGCACTGCTGTCTGGGGTTTTTCATACCTGAGCACCAGCACTAAGCTCTGCCTTGGTTCCTAGGTGAAGAGTGTGCAGGATGCCATACGGGAGAAGAAGAAATCCTTCAATTTTCTTGGAGAAGACATTAAGTTAGTCCCCTCAGTCGGGATTTTCATCACCATGAACCCTGGTTATGCAGGACGAACCGAGCTGCCTGAGAATTTAAAAGCTCTCTTCAGGTGAGTCGAGGCCAGGTTTTGTCACCAGTGTTATAAGAGTGGCAGAAATCGTCTTGTGGAACATCCAGGTTTGGCTTCATTTTCTTGGGAAATTCCCTTGCACTGGGGATTCACAGATGGTTTCAGCCTTGTGCCCAGGCCTGGATCAGGGAATGCACAAGGGGGGCAAGGGAGCTCTGTCCTGTGCCGTGGGAAAGGCGATGTGGGCAGACTGGGAAGGTCTCCAGTGGCTCACGGGAGAGGATGTGGAAAATAAAGCTACAAACCCACTGCCCTTGAGCTTTGTAGCCATCACTTGCTCTGCAGTCCTTTCCTGCCTGTCTCCCTAGGCCCTGTGCGATGGTTGTGCCAGACTTCGAGCTGATCTGTGAGATTATGTTGGTGGCCGAGGGCTTCCTCGAGGCCCGGGCCTTAGCCAGGAAGTTCATCACGCTGTACCAGCTCTGCAAGGAGCTCCTGTCCAAGCAGGTGAGCCCTGTGCTGTGCTCTGGATCCCCCAAATCAGGAATGTGACACTCTGCCATGCATCCCCATGGCTGAAGCTTCACGGCGTTCAGTTCCTGACTGCCTTTGTGGCAGCTGCTGGGAGAAGGGAGGGTTTGTGATCGTCAGAGCTATGGCATTTTCAAACTGCTCTCCTGGAGGATCTGCAGGGACAAAAGCACTTGGCCAGCTGCATTAGTGAGACTTTTCAAATGCCACCAAGGTTGGGGCAGTGTGCAGTGACCCTGTGCTTTCCAGTCTCTTAGATCCTATTGATTCTCCTGCCTGCGAGGGGTTCATGATGACTGTTCCTCTCTTAGTCCAACTAAATACTTCTCTTTCATGTCAAGTGTTGACCATGCGGGGCCACTTCCAGTGTAAAACTCTGGTTAATCAGATTTTAACTCGTCATCGTCTGCATAGATCAAAGCTGGGGCCAGTGGTGAGTGGAGTCAGGGCTCCAGATGGAAAACCTGATCTTGGCTGTGCCAGCGTGAGCTTGGGTGGGTTTCTGCCTTGTCACGGAAGCTTTGTGCTGTGCAGCTGGAGGCCCTGTGGGAGCTGTGGCCTCCCACATGAATCAGTCAAGCTGTTGAGCTGTGCTCTGCAGGATCTGGAGCAGAAATAGAAGGACTTGCTTGTTGGCTTGAGTTCCTCTCATGCCTCTTTAGGATTCCTTTTCAGCAGTGCCCCTTTTCCTTTCCCTGCCCCTTCTTGGTTGACTGTACCCAGGACCAAATGTGCCTGGTAACCTGGGGATGGGCAGGATGGAGAAATTTGGGTGTCTGAGGTCTCAGAATGGACTAACAAGCCTTTCACCTCAGTAGCTCCTGCAGATCCAGGGCTCTGGCTGGCCTTGCTTAACGTGCACAAAGGCCAAGCAAACTGCTTTGGGGTTTAGGGAAAAAAAATTGCTTAGGTCTCCAGAGCACAAATCCTCCTGCTGACTTAGTGCCAGCTCTGAGCCCATGTGATGGCACGAACAGCTGAAATATTTGACTCTTTAGTACTGTCCCTGGTGGGAAGCTCACCTTCTGAAATGGAGACCAGCTGACTCAGGCTGGTGGAGGTCTCTGGCCACGACACAGATAATGGATTTGGCTGCACTTCCATTGCTGACTGGCCTGGCAGCTGGGGCTGCTGGTTCTTGCCCCTGTGCTGGTACTGTCTAGGCACAAACCCATCTCTGTTTTTATTTCCTTCTTCCCCCCCATGTAGGATCACTACGACTGGGGTCTGCGGGCCATCAAGTCAGTGCTGGTGGTGGCGGGCTCCCTCAAACGTGCGGACCCCGAGCGGCCGGAGGAGCAGGTCCTGATGCGCTCCCTCCGTGACTTTAACATCCCCAAGATCGTGACAGACGATGTGCCAGTGTTCATGGGGCTGATTGGGGACCTGTTCCCTGCGCTGGATGTGCCTCGGAAGCGTGACCTGGCTTTCGAGGCCGTGGTGAAGGAGGCTGTGCTGGAGCTCCGGCTGCAGCCTGAGGACAACTTTGTGCTCAAAGTAAGACGAAGGGATAATTCCGCTCTACCTACACCATCATCAGCTCATTTGGGTTTTCTCAGCCATCTTTGGCTCTTTAAAGAGGGCTCTGCACAATCACAGTATCATGGAATGGTTTGGGTTGGAAGGCACCTTAAAGCTCAGCTCACTCCAACCCCTGCCATGGACAGAGACACCTTCCATTAGGCCAGGTTGCTCCCAAGCCCTGTCCACCTGGTCTTGGACATTTCCAGGGAAGGAGCAGCCACAATATTCCCCCTGCAGACAGGGTCTGGTGCAGTTGCAGCTGCTCCTAAAGCCAGCGCTGCCTCTTCCCTGGATTTACAAAGAGACCGACTCTTGTAGGCTTGTGCACATGCAGCCCTTGGAGAGAGAGCCTCCTTGGCTGGTGGCTGTCACATAGTGCTGGAGGTTTGCCTGCCTGCTCAGGATTTCACCCATCATGGTTAGGGTGGTCAGGCCAAACTCGGGGCTAAATCCCTTTGTGTCTCTGGCTCACAAATTTCTGCGGAAGAGGCCCAATGAGAGCTAATTCCATAGAATGGTTTGGGTTGGAAGGGACCTGAAAGGACATCTCATTCCAATCCCCTGCCGTGCAGGGGCAGGGTCTCTTTCCCCTAGACCAGCTTTTGCACACTTGAACTTCAGTTTGGCATCTTTGTGTGAGCTCTGGGGGTGTTTCCCCAGGTGGTGCAGCTGGAGGAGCTGCTGAGTGTCCGGCACTCTGTGTTCGTGGTGGGCTCTGCAGGCACGGGCAAGTCTCAGGTGCTGAGGTCCCTGCACAGGACCTACCAGAGGATGAAACGCCGTCCTGTCTGGACAGACCTCAACCCCAAGGCCGTCACCAATGACGAGCTTTTCGGCGTCATTAACCCAGCAACAAGAGAGTGGAAAGATGGTAAATATCATTTCCTGTCTGAATTTGCAGATAAAAAGGGTATTTTTAATGATCCTCCTGAGTGGCAGCAGGATGATGGCTCTCTGTGTGCAGGTCTCACAGCCCGGCTGCCGCTCCCAGCCGTGTGAGGGTTTGCTGTTGGAAGGATGTGGAGGGTGTCACAGCTTTTTGGTCATCAATGGGAATTTATCCTTTTGCCATAAGGATAATTATCATGTCCATTAACACCAACACTTCCCAATTCCTAAGTGGGGCAGGTTGTTTTTTGGGGCTGGGCTGCTGATGGAAGAGAGCTCCCTCCTGCCCTGTGCTGTGCACTGGGGCCCTCCAAAAAGTGCCATCGCCAGGTTTCCATGGCTGGACACTCCCAGCAGCCTTAGAGGTGTTTTTCCACTAAATATCCCTGCCTGATCTCTAGCACATGACACTTGCCAGGCTGTTGATCCTGATTGCTCCTGAGGAGGATAAGATGAGCATTTAAAACCTGCTGAAAGATTACAGAGATGTGGAGTGAGAACGTTGGGTTGTGACTAATCCAGAAAGGCAGCTTTGGTTTCCGTGTGTGGCTGTTCTGGGAGCCGTGGGGGAGGTGAGGGAGGACGGCTCCATAAATCATCCTTGGCCAGAGGTCCCCAGGAGCTGCCACCACCTCCCCTGGCCCATGCTTTGCTCCAGTGCCAGGGTTAATTCTTTTTAATTATGATTGGGGACCCTGAATCAAAGTGACACGGGGAAGTGTGGGATGCAGCCAGCACCCTGCAGAGAGGACTGCACGTTGGGGATTGTGGATCAGGGACTGTGGGTGGCACTGGACAGCAGGGGGGACATTGGCAGGTGGCTGTCCAGTGTTGTCAATCCTCGAAGGTTTCAAGAGAACTTACAGGACTCCTCTCTGATGGCAGACATCTTCTGCATTAATCATTCCTGAAGATGTTGTTTCTTGATGTCAAAGACCAGCCAGGCCATTTTCAGCACAGCCTGACAGGAGAGGATGTGTCCCCTTCTGGATGAGCTCCTCCTTTTCCTCTTCCCGAGTTCATCCTGTCACTCATTTCACTGCCAGCAGCTGGAAAGCTGGTCCATGTTAGGTGGGAAAAGATCCCACAAGGGAATCCTAAAAGTGCTATTTGTAGAACCAAACTCCTTCCAAATCCCAAGACCTCTCTGTGGTGTGGATGCCCGAGGTTGGGAGAGGAGCACTTCCCTCCAGCTGCTGCCGTGGTGGGTGTGAGGGAGGCACTGATGCTCTCAGGCAGGAGCTGCTGCTGACACTGATGGTGCTGGAGTGGTTGCCAGGCTGTGTCCAGGGTGAGGAATGGAGTCCAGGCAGAGCCAGGGAGGTGTTATTCCTGACCCCATCTCGTACCTGTGTCGGCTGAGCTGCTCTGTGCTCCGCTCATGCAATGCCACCGGCCGTTCCTGGATCCCAAGGGAATGGCTCGTCCTGGAGAAACAAAGAGCATTCCTGTCACAATTCACAGCAAGAGAGGTTGTTTTTAGTGTTTGCCTGATGTTCCTTCATGCAGACCAGCCTTTCCCTAGGTATTTCCTCATGTGGAGGAGAGTGATGGTTTTGTGGAGCTCTCATTTGCCCTGCAGTACTTCTGCTCTGTTCCCAGCTTCTCGCTCTTCTTAACATTCATTATTTACTCCCCCTGAGACTCTGTATCCTCCTCTGTCTCCTTGATTTTACTGACATTTTGTTCTGTCACTCAATGTCAGTCTGGGCTTGTTCTCCCCTCAGTCTCACTAAAGCCATGACCCAGTGTTTAAAGAATCTTGATTTCCCCAATATACTTCAAGCCACAGAAAAAAAAAACCCCAGAATTTTCAAGGCATGTTCAGATGATTTTCTCTGTATTGTGTAGTTTGTGTCTTTTTTTTCCCTCTGAGTATCTGCTCTGCATTTTCCTATGCCTTATGATTTTCAGTGGGAATGAAGCTCGTGTAGGTCCACAGTCATTCTCAGTGATAATAACTCTGATAATGCTTTTTTTTCTTCAAAGCAGATATCATTACATAGTATTATTCATGTCAAGATGCAAAGAGTTACGAATGTTTAAGGGGAAAGCATAATTTTTAGGGAGTTGCTGGAAAAAGTCTGTTAGAGCAGGTGACAACTTCAATGTTCATCAACACATTCGTGTCTCCCTCCCAGGACTGTTTTCATCAATCATGCGAGAGCTGGCCAACATCTCACATGATGGTCCCAAGTGGATGGTACTGGATGGAGATATTGATCCGATGTGGATTGAATCTCTTAACACTGTGATGGATGATAATAAGGTAGTGGATCTAAGGTGAAGAAGCAGGCGTTCCTGCTCGGGTGGGGTTCAGCCTGGGAGAAATGCAGATGCTGGAATAACACCTCCCGGAATAATGCCGTTGGGGTTTCTTCAGATACACCAAACAATATTGCATAAAGGCAATGGTGCATGAGGGAAATAGCTTAGAGCTTGTTTTCACTGGAATTGCCCTTTTCTGGAGAGTTGTGCTCGTGAGTAATCGCAAATGTCCTGATCATAACTTCAGGCCCTTTGAAAATAGGGTAGGGACATGGTTCTGTACCTTTTCCCCACCCTGAGGGAGTGCTTTGGATTCTGGGTTGTGGAAGAGAGAAGGATCGTTCTAATGCCTGGCAGAAATCATGTCATGGCATCACAGAATGGGACCCTAAACTCATCCCATCCCTGCCCTGCCATGGCAGGGACACCTTCCACTGTCCCAGGCTTCTCCAATCCCTGCCCTTGGGCACTGCCAGGGATCCAGGGGCAGCCCCAGCTGCTCTGGGCACCCTGTGCCAGGGCCTGCCCACCCTCACAGGGAGGAATTCCTTCCTAATATCCCATCTAACCCTGCCCTCTGGCAGTGGGAAGCCATTCCCTGTGTCCTGTCCCTCCATCCCTTGTCCAAAGTCTCTCTCCTGCTCTCTTGGAAGCCCCTTCAGGTACCAAAAGGCCACAGTAAGGTCACCCCAGGTCTTTCTTCACGCTGAACAACCCCAGTTTTCTCAGCCTGTCTGAGAACTAACAGAGCTGCTCCATCCCTCTGCTCATCCTGGAGCCTCCTCTGGGCTCTCTCCAGCAGCTCCAGCTCCTCCCTGTGCTGGGCCCTGGGGCTGGGGCAGCTCTGCAGGTGGGGGCTCACCTGAGCAGGGCAGAGGGGCAGAATCCCCCTTGTCCTGCTGGGCACTGCTGGGGCTGCAGCCCTTTGCCCAAGAGCTGCTGTGCCTCGAGGAGCTGGGCTGGGCAGCCAAGCCCAGCAGTGCCGAGTGTTGAACACTCTTCATTCCTGTTCCTGGGAGAGCTCTAGGCTCTGTCTTGTCTGTCTGTCTGCACACACAGGTGCTGACCCTGGCCAGCAATGAGAGGATTCCTCTGAACCCCACGATGAGGCTGCTGTTCGAGATCAGCCACCTGCGCACGGCCACCCCGGCCACCGTGTCCCGGGCAGGTGAGTCCCACCTGGGCTGCACCGTGCAGCAGGTGGCATCTGGGGCTCTTAATCAGTCTTTTGGTGTCCCTTTGAAAGCTCCCAGCCTGGAGCACAGCTGCCCATGGTGTGCAGGGTGTGTTCCTGTAGCACACGGACACGTGGAGGATCCTGAGCCCACACGGGGAGCTTGCATTGTCTCAGGGGTGTACTCGGAGTGTTCCTACTGCTGCTGTGGGGTCATGGCTGCAGCACTGCTGAGAGAGCACTCCTGCACAGCTCTGTGTGGGCCTGATGAGGAGAGCCCATCTCTATCCCAAAGAACTCCTGATCTTTCGGAGAAGTTGATGGGAATGGGGAATGAAGGTGTTCCCTGGTGCCTGGGGCCCAGAGCAATAACACGGCTCAGGCAACACCATATTCTGAATTGGGGGCAGGATCATGACAGCTGTCCTGGTTTCCTGAGGTGTATCTCTTCACTCTTCCCCTCTGCAGTGGGGCAGGAGGAGGGGGCAGGTGATGAGGGACCAGGTGTGTGACAGCGTTTCAGCTGTGTGAGAGTAGCTGAAAGTTTCTGGAGGAAAAAGGGAGATTATCTGCTGTGTCCTTACTCTTCTCTCTTCTCCTGCACCTCAAGGGATCCTTTACATCAATGCCTCGGATCTGGGCTGGAATCCCCCTGTGAGCAGCTGGATTGACCAGCGAGAGGTCCAGTCTGAGAGAGCCAACCTGACCATTCTGTTTGACAAGTACCTGCCCGTCTGCCTGGACACCCTCAGGACCAGGTACCACTGCGGGCTGCCTGTGTCTCCACTGGCGAGGGCAGGTCGCTCACCACCTTCCAGACCAGCGGTGCTGGGGCTGTGCTCCAGGGCTGCCCAGTGTCCTCCTTGTCCCCAGGAGCCCTGATTGTCATTGGCTTCAGCTCCAGGAAGCAGTGGGGTGAGGGGGTGGCTGACACTCCTGCCTGTCCTTCGTTGGTCTGCTCTGGTTCTCCTTGGATATTGATTTGATGGTTCCTGTGCTTGTATCAGTTCTGTATGTCTTGGAAGGTAAATGCAGGAGATGCTAAAGAGAAAGTCTTTCCAGTCTCCTGAGGTGTCAGGCCAGAGCAGAGTTCACTGCACAAGTTATGTTTCAGTAGAGCAGATTTCAGACCACTGCTGAAAGAAAGTGTGGAGGATGGAGAGAGCAGATCCTCTTTTATCCTCTCCCCACATCTTTTCCTGCCCCTTGGGGATGAGCAGGAAGCTGGTGTTGGTGTGAGAGGGTGGGGTTGCTCCAGAGGCAGTCCTCTCTTGGATTTCTTTCCTGAAGCATTTGAGCACAGTTGAGTCCATCTGTGGGCATCCAGCCTGGGCATGTTTCGTGGCTGGACACTGACCACTGAACGTGACAAGTAGGACAAGGGGTGATGGTTTAACAAGGTGAAATTTAGATTGAATATTAGGAAGAAATTCTTGGCTGTGAGGGTGGGGAGGCCCTGGCACAGGGTGCCCAGAGAAGCTGTGGCTGCCCCTGGATCCCTGGAAGTGTCCAAGGACGGGGATTGGAGCAACCTGGGATAGTGGAAGGTGTCCCTGCCATGGCAGGGGATGGAGTAGATGACCTTTAAAAGGTCACTTCCAACCCAAACTAGTCCATGATTTTATGATTCTCCATCCTCTGCTTGCTGCCCATACCTGCAGTTTCATTTAAAAAAAAAAAAAAAAGAAAAAGAAGAAAAGTCAGTGTAAACTGAACCTGGGCACCAGCAGCCCCCGAGGGGTGTCAGGAGGAGCTGCTGCAGTGCCAGTCTTGCTCCTTGGGACTGGGAATTGGGAATCTTGCTGGGGAGCTGCTCTCTGGGTGCCCAAACTTTAAAGCTGTTGGCAGCAAAGCCCATCGAGCATCTCCAGCCCTCTCTGCTGAACAATTGTCAGACCATGAAATCCTCAGGATTAGCTGCACCAGCCCCGAGCGGAGTATTTTGGGAGCTTGCTTAATTCAGAAATTGTAGAACCAACCTTTCAAATAGCTCTAATTACTTTATGGAGGACTTCAGTGCTGCTACAACATTAGTTTGGAATTCTGTAAGTGTAGCTTAAACGAATGTAAAATGGCAAGATGAAAGGTTTTATTTTATTACTCCTCTATTTGACCGCTTTTGAACTCCTCACGCTCCCAGGAAATCATCGCCTTTAGCAACTCCTCGATTTTACTTCTTTTCAAGAGGATCAAAGTTTTTAAATGCTTGAAACTTCTGATTACTGTTATTACGTGTGTGTGTGCCAGTGCCAGCGGGTCCAGGCAGAGGATGGGTGTTCTCCTTAGTGCTTTTCCAGGGAATGAGACACTCACTGCTGACAAGGAAAATGCTGATATTCTGGCAAAGCCTTCCTGCCTTGCTTTCCTGGGCTGGGAGCAACCCCGGTGCTTCACCCAATTACATTTCCCAATTATGTTTTCAATTTCCATCCCTCAGATTTAAGAAGATTATTCCCATTCCTGAGCAGAGCATGGTTCAGATGCTGTGCTACCTCCTGGAATGCCTCCTGACAGAGGAGAACACCCCTCCCGACTGTCCCAAGGAGCTTTATGAACTTTACTTTGTCTTTGCTGCTGTCTGGGCCTTTGGTGGGTCCATGTTTCAGGACCAGGTAAGAAGGGAGGTGCCACATCAGCATCTTTCAAGAAGCCTTTTATTGCCTTTTTTTTCCTACTTTTTTCTACTTTCCCCTGGCCTAAAGCTGTGTCAGTGATGCCGTTTGACCTGGAGACCTGAACTAAACAATCCCTTTCATGAAAGACCTCATTATCCAGGCGGTGATACTGGAGAAGGGCTGTGGGGTCACAGGGTGGAGGGTGTTTGCTTCTGCAGAAACATTTCACTGGGGAGAAATGTTAATTTATGGAGGTTGTGGATGTGCATAAAGTGATCAAATTAAGATGGATTTATCAGGTGAATCCATCAGCGGAGCATTCCCCAGCCACCTGACTGTGCAGGTAAATGCTGGGCTCTGTGGCACAAACCAGCTCTGTCACCAGGATTAATAATAACAGGGGGATGATGAGAGCTGGCCATCCTCGATTCCTGGTAGAATGACACGAGGCAGGGGTGCTCAGCAGGGCAGGGCAGTCGGTATTTCAGGGACAAACAATGGCCGAGCTCAGGTGGTGTTCCCTTGGTGCCACCACCCCGAGGCCATGGAGTTTGAGACCAGCTTTCCTGGATCTGCGGAGGATTTAACCCTCCATTCCCGATGTGCCAGCTGGGAAAACCACAGCCTTGGTTTTGTCAGTGCAGGGTGACTCAAAAGCCCAGCCCAGCCGAGCCTGGGGAGCAGAGCTGGCCCGTGCCCAGCAGGACGAGCTGCTGCCTCAGTCCCTCGCGGGTCGGCTGGAGCGCGGTCGGTGGCACTGGGACACGGCGTTCCCGTGCCAGTGCACTTAGTCCTGGCATGGCAGGGCCTTGGCACAACTGGGGGTGTGGCAGGAGGAGCTGGGAGCAGGCTCAGCATCCCGCTGGGAGGATGCCGGATGTTGCTGCCCGTGGTGCTCTGTAAATGTCAGGGAGGAGAGCGTGAGCGCACAGCGTCCGAGCGAGGGGGAGCCTGATGAAAAACGATCCAATATAAAAGCTGTTTATTGCTCCCTGCTGAAGGTGCCCTTCCTGGTGACCTTTTGCTGCCGAAATGTCAGGAGAAACGGGCTGGAAGGCTTCCCACTGCTCGGAGTTCGTTGGTGGGGAGCGGGGCCCCTCTCTAAAAACAGATGAGAGGTTTGCCATTTCCAGGCTCTGAAATTAGCAGAAATCCATATGAGGTTTTTGTTAAGGGAAGCAGTGTGAGCTCGACACCATTCTGGCAATAGAGCTGGGGCTGGGACTGCTCCACTGAAGGGCTCAGGGGGGCAGGCAGCCCCTCCCAGCACCACTGTGAAAAAGCTTTTAGCAGCGCTGCACATCCCTGCTCTGCTGCCGGGCTGAGGAGTTGTGACGACAGGAGAAAGGTGATTACAGTCATTCTGCCTCTCTGGGTAGCACGAGACTGCAAAATCCTGGATGCCAATAATGTGTTTTTCAAGTCCTCTGGTCTTTTGATGTGTGGTGGCTCAGGGAGCTTTGCAGAGGACACTCAGTTCAGAGCCAGGTTTCCTGATGGAGGCTGAGCAGTCCAAGGTCCCACTTGGTCCCAGGAAAGCCTGTGGGGTGGCTGTGGGGAGGAGGGACCTGGTAGAGATGCCCCAGGAGCAAACTGTGCTGCTAAAACTGGCTCAGTGATGCGTCTGCTCTCTCCCAGACATCTTTTTAGCAGCACTTTCCCCCTCCTTCCCCCCCTGCTTCTCCCCAGGGCTGAGGGCTGCAGTCCCTGTGCTCTGCACAGGAAAGGTTCAGACAGTGACTGGCCCAGTTTCACAGAGGAAACCTGAGGCAGGGAAGGGGACTAAGCACATTCTGCAAATCCTGACTTAGTATCTAAAGCAAAAACTGTCACCCCAGCTCCCAAAACAAAGTTCAGGTGCTTCAAAATCCCCATGCATGGAAAGAGAGAATGGGGAAAGCAGGAAAGCAGGAGCTTGCTGGGCTCTGTGGCAGCTGAACAGCTGGAAACAGCTGGAAACAGCTGAGCCCCAGGAGCACAGTCCCTGTCCCATGCTTTGCTGCACTGGGGGCTGCAGTCCTGCTTGAAAAGAAGCCAGAAAGCAACAGCTAAGTGTGTGCAGGGCAGTGTGGTTTGTGAGGAAGAGATTTGGTATGCATGCTCTGACTACCCATGGCCATGGATGGAGATGGATGTGGTGTCCTTGTCTGTTGGAAGAAGTAGGCACCAAAAATCAATCAAGTGTCTGTTTAGTCATAGGCACGTATTTCTCTCTTTCAAATTGATCCATCTGTCTGATCTCAGGCACACCAGGAGTGATCAGCACAGAGGATGCATTATTTAGGGCAATAAATAGGAGTGATGAGGAAAAATGAAGAAAGTGAAAAATTAGACTTAATAATAGGAAAAAGGATAAGGTTGTTATGCTGTGGAATATATTTTAAGGCATAATCCCACTCTGGTGGACTGGGATAAATAACATTCTCCATCTCGAATGAATTTCTCCAGATTTGCCTCTTTTCTCCTCTCTTTGGCAGCTCGTGGACTACAGAGTGGAGTTCAGCAAGTGGTGGGTGGCAGAATTCAAGACGATCAAGTTTCCTTCTCAGGGCACAGTCTTTGACTTTTACATTGATCCGGAAACAAAGAAGTTTGAGCCTTGGTCTAAACTTATTCCCCAGTTTGAATTCGATCCAGAGATGCCACTGCAGGTGGGTGCCCCTGGCAGGCTGCTGGGCTGGAGGAGGTGCTGTGTTTTAGTGTTTCAGTGAAGCCTGGTGAAAGGTCAGGCACTGATGGAATTCCCTGTGGGATACAACTCAATTCCCCATCTTTTTTGCTGTGCTTTGACTGTAACAGCACAACGTCCATCCATCTTCCAAAAAGCAGGGGCAGGGAGCTGCTGTGCCCAGGGTGCAGAGAGAAGCAGCGAGACAGAGCAGGGACAAAGCCTCTGAGACACCATGGCACACTGTCACTCTGCGTGGCTGCAAGTAGAGATGGGTTTATGTTTGGGCCAGAAAAAGAGTTCCTCAGGTAGTGAATGGTGGTTGCCAGTTGTCTGTCCTTTCAGAAGCACCACAGGGAGCAGGTGACTTGTGAAAATCGTCACCGTTTTAGCGAGGTGTGAGTTTGTGGGAAGATCCAGACGCTGCTCCCAGGGCTTCACCGGGAAGGATGGACTTGAACGTCTGGCAGCAGCAGATCATTCCTTCCCGAGGGGTCACCTTACCCATTCCTGGCTCTCCCAGGAGGTGGCTGTGGGGTGCTGGCAGGGCTTGGGGACACTCACCTGGTTGCTGTGTCCCCCAGGCCTGCCTGGTGCCCACGGCCGAGACGGTTCGGGTGAGGTTCCTCGTGGCCAGGCTGCTGCAGCGCCGGCGCCCCGTGCTGCTGGTGGGCACTGCTGGCACGGGCAAGTCGGTGCTGCTGGGGGACACGCTCTGCTCCCTGGACACCGACAGGTACCTGGTGAAGAAGGTCCCCCTGAACTACTACACCACCTCTGCCATGCTGCAAGGTAAGCTGCTGGCTGGCTCTTAAACTGCACCGGGGTTGGACACCAGGAGGAATTTCTTCACAGAAGGGGTGGCTGGGCACTGGGATGGGCTGCCCAGGGAGGTGGCGGAGTCACCGTCCCTGGAGGTGTTTAATGAAGCCTGGATGTGGCACTCAGTGCCGTGGGCTGGGTGACAAGGTGGTGATGGGTCACAGGTTGGACTCGATGACCTCAAAGGTCTTTTCCAACCTGGTTAATTCTGGGATTCTGTGACATTCCTGGGACATCCATTGGGGTTTGGAGTGGGATGTGCTCAAGGAAAGACCGTGGGTGAGCTGCCCGTGCCGTTTGTGGGCACACCCACGACCCCACCGCGAAACTCCGCTCAGCAGAGCCCTGGTTTTGTGGAGATGCCATCTTCCAACGTGAGCATTTGCATTCTTAACCCCGCCACTCTGTTTCAGGGCTGTGCCAAAGCCCAGGCTTCAATCTGCTGCAATTTTTTCGGCTTGTGTTTGACTTGAAGTGTGTCTCTAACATGCTGGAATTTAAGCCTGTGCTGAATAGGATGGGTTTCTTGAAGAGGATCCAAACTGTCCTCAGGGTGCAATGATGGGAATTGCATCCCAATTAGCAGTGAGGATGGTGCTAATGGATATGTGCAGGCTGGAAGCCAGGGCTGGTTCCTGGGGCTGTCCTGTCCTGCCACAGCCCAGCGTGGCCCCTGGAGCAGGTCCCACACCCCCTCCCCAGGAGCACAGAGCTTGCTGACTTGGGGGGCTCAGACCCCCAAGGAATTCTCAGCCCCAGGGAAGTCCATGAGAATATCACTGATGAGGATTTTTAAACATCAGTGAAAAATTAAGCTTGAGACTGAGGTCGGGTCAGTTTTTCTGTGTAGTCTCTTCAGAGATGAAGAAAAAGCAGGAATTTCTTGAAAGGTGTCTCATTTTGGAATGGTGTCCAATGAGAGAGAAAATAATTTGACATTTATGTATTAACCACTAACGAAGCAACCTGGTTTTGAGTTGAATTACAACTGCGAGTCACTATGAACCAAATTGCTTCCTTTATGCAGCTGGGTTTAACCTAAATGTCCTGAAATCACAGAAAATTCTGAGTTGGAAGGGATCCACAGTGATCATCAAGTCCAGCTCTTAAGGATATGGCCCCTCTGGGAGTGAAATCCACAACCTTGGCATTATGAGCACCATGTTCTGACCAACTGAGCTCTTCTCCTACTTCTCCAGAGCAGCTGTGGCTGCCCCTGGATCCCTGGAAGTGCCCAAGGCCAGGTTAGACGGGGCTTGGAGCAGCCTGGGACAGTGGGAGGTGTCCCTGCCCATGACAGGAGATGAGCTTTGAGGTCCCTTCCAACCCAACCCATTCTGAGATTCTGTGAAGCCCTGGGCAGACCAGGGATTAACCTTCCCTCTTTGGGTTGTTCCTGGCTGAGTGGTGCCAGCTGGGAACATGAGTGTCCCTGGCTTCATCCCTGCTCTGCCAGGCTCCCAGCACTGCAAACATTTTCAGGAAGGTTTTGCAGTTTAAAATTGCTCTCTGAGGCCGATCTGCTCGCAGAGGAGTGACAGCACAGCCCCAACCCATGCTCTGGGGCCACGCTGTGGGGCCACATCTGCTCTCTGGGGCAGGCTGGGAGGCTTCCTGGACTTGCTGGTGCCTCTGCACACAGCAAATCATTTGAGCCCTTTGTCCTTCAAGTAGAAAATGGGTAAAACCTCCCCTTCTGGCCAATCTCGCAGCCATGGGCACGGTGATGGTTGCAACCTCCCTTTTCCCCCTCCTCCTGGGGTAGGAAGTGCCCTTGGTTGGGGAGGGGGCTGAGCTGTGTGTGCTCAGCTGCCTGGGGGGACCCTGGTGTCCCCCAGCTGCCCAGGTGAGTGTGAGCAGGTGTGGGGCAGGCACAGGGTGTCCCTGTTGCTCTGAGCTCCGGGCTGAGCCCGCCCCTTCCTCCTCTGCAGAGCCCAGCACGTCTTCATCGCAGGGCAGTGTGATTTATGCTGCTTGGCATCCTTCCCTACTGCTCATTTTTTAGTTAATTTGCCCCATTTTGTGGAGTTTGTCAGTTGGCTGCTTTTTTTCTTCCCCACCAGGTGCCTCTTTTGATTTGTAAAATGGGAATCCGAAGCAGTTTGGGATTTTAATTTTTATTAACTTTAGAAAGAGCCAACCTGAAAGCCAGGAATTCTTAGTCGAGGTGCCTGTGGGGACAGAGATTTTTAAAGTTCAGAGCTGCACTCTTTAGGGGAAGCACAGGGACGTGGTTCAAACCATCCTTGTGGGCCTGTGGCTTACAGAATTTTATGTGGATAGGGGTTCAAAGGAGCCAGACTTCTGTGCCCAAACCTGGGCACAGTTTGGGGATTTTCTTTGGTGTATTGTGACCAAATCCCTCTTCCTGTGGAGCCTGGACCTCTGGTGTGCTGCTTCCTGCCCTCTTGGACCTCTGCTCCTCCATCAGCTGTAGCCCTGCCCTCATTCCACACCTTCCCACTCCAGATCTTCCTTGAGAAAATGACAATAAATGTTGTTTTTTTGGGGTTGGGTAACGTTTCCCCCTTGGCCATCAGGGTGAGAGGATCCACACTTGCCCAGTCTGGTGTGCAGTGAGTGTTTGAGGGGGTGTGTCAGGAGCTCAGAGCAGGGACCCTTCAGGATTATTGTGGAATAGGCTTTGAATTAAAATGCAACTTCCACAAATATGTCACTTCATCCCCAGTAATTGCATTTCACTGTGAAATCAAGTGAATTCAAACAAGAATCTCCCGCATCCTTGTTTAACCTCGAAAAGGGCTGATTCTGTATGTTAATTAAGGCCTAATTAAATTTAAATTAAATGCTTATTTGAAACACTTAATTTGACTTGCTACCAGAAATTTCAAATATTGTGGTTTTATTGAAGGGGGAGAGAGATTCCACTGAGGGAAAATCCATCATTTTTCTCAGCACAATTCATGCCTTTGTGCAGAAGTGTCTGTGGCAAGAAAACAGCTGAGTTCTTCGTGGGTAACCAGCCTGTCTGCAGGGCACCCAAGCAGGAAACAAATGGGGCTTTGCGAGAGTTGTAGTCTGAAAAAAAAAAAAAAGGGAATATAAATTTGCCTTAATAACTTTCACCCTTGATAAGGAATGGCTGAAGTGTGCATTTGCACCAATTTTTTATCAAAATTCCCAGTTGTCCCTGCTTGCAAAGGACTGCTCCTTGCTGTGCAGCTGCTTTCAGGGCTGGTGATAGCCCCACACTGTGCCAGGGAAACAAATTCTGCCTTCACCTCCAGGAGCACTGGGAGCACTGGGGAGTGAGGATGGTCTCCAAGAAAGCCCCTGGCATCCAAATCATCCCAGGATCCAGGCAGGGAAAAGGTGCTGCTGTTTGCTTTGCCCCTTTCTGAGGCAGGAAAGGTTGCTCAGGCTGCAGTGAAAGGAATCAATAAGCTATAAAACATTTTGTGCAGCAGTGTGGGGTGATTTGCATTAAATATCACTCCAGCATTGTAAATATTCCCAAAATGCTACAGTCTCGAGAAACACGTTACCTCAGCCGTCTGCTAAAACAAATGGGAATTTTCCAGAGCTTCCCAAAGAGATTTTCTCTCTGTGCTCTCCCTTACTCGTGTGGGATCCCGTTTAAAACTGGGTGGGGATGGGACAGCTCGCGTTGGAATTGAGCCTTGTTGGGTTATCTGGAGGTTTGGGTGGTGCTGGGGAGAGGATCAGGGGACTTGGAGGTGTTTGGGGCTGTTCAGTCTGGTCACAGAGTCCATGAGGTTGGAAAAGCCCTCCCAGACCATCGAGTCCAAGCTCACCCACCCTGTCTCCAGCCCAGAGTGCCATGTTCAGGAATTCCTTGGACACCTCCAGGGATGGGCACTCCAAACCTCCCTGGGCAGCCCCTGCCAAGGCCTGAGCACCTTTTCCATGCAGAAATTCCTCCTGGTGTCCAACCTGAGCCTGCCCTGACAGGATAAGAGGGGATGGCTTCCCACTGCCAGGGGTCAGGGATGGATGGGATACTGGGAAGGAATTGTTCCCTGTGAGGGTGCCAGGCCCTGGCACAGGGTGCCCAGAGCAGCTGTGGCTGCCCCTGGATCCCTGGCAGTGCCCAAGGCCAGGCTGGACATTGGGGCTGGGAGCAGCCTGGGACAGTGGGAGGTGTCCCTGCCATGGCAGGGGTGGCACTGGATGAGCTTTGAGGTCCCTTCCAACCCAACCCATTCTGAGATTCTACGATTCTCTTTGGTGCATTTGAACAGATAATATTATTTTGATTGTTCTGAAGTTGTCCAGGCCCTCAACCCGCTCTTTTCCTTTGTCTAAAAGATGTAAAAAATGCATTTTCTTTCACGAAATTTCTTTGCTCATGGGCTTTGTGCTCCAGCATTTCCTTGGCTCCACCCCAGTGCCGAGCCACTGCTGTCCCTGCTCGGGGACACAGGCAGCCTGGAGGACTCACTGTGCTGTGCTAGGGATCAGGATAATCTCAGCCAGGAGGGTTGAGTTTAAACAAACACGCAGGAGGGGTGCAAAAGGCTTTCTCGTGCATGACAAGCTTGTGTTTGCTCTGAGGCAGACCTGGCTTGTAGCAGTTTGCTGTGTTTTGTTTGCAAGGAGGCATTGAAAACTTGGTGATTTGGGTTGAGTCGGACCAAAAATCTGCCCAAGGGGGCTCTGCAGGGCTCCCAGGCAGGGTGTGGGGACAGCCACCATCCTGTCAGCTCGAGACAGGGCCCCTGGCATGGGAACAGCCCCTGTCCTGCTGGGGAGCAGCGTCCTGTGCCAAGAGCAGCTCTGCCTTCCTAAAAAGCCCTGAACATCCCAGGTGGAGCTGAGAGGGCTGGGCTGAGCAATCCTCTCCTGTCACTCCTGCCCCTACAGGTGTGCTGGAGAAGCCTCTGGACAAAAAGGCTGGCAGGAACTACGGCCCTCCAGGCACCAAGAGGCTCGTGTACTTCATCGACGACCTGAACATGCCTGAGGTGGATGCCTACGGGACCGTGCAGCCCCACACGCTGCTCAGGCAGCACCTGGACTATGGCCACTGGTAGGAGCCTGCTGGGGCTGGGCTGAGACCCTTTTGGGAATGGGGTTTGAGGTGAAGTCACAGCGCAGAGCCCTCCTCCCATCCCGTGTTGGAGCTGGCTGGGAGGCTCTGGGTGAACACTGTGCAGCCTGGGGTGTCCCATGTCCCCAGGAAACGCTCCCTGCCTGGCTGAGCATGGAGGGAGGCCATGGAGTGCCCCTGCTGTGTGAGCTCCTGATGCTGTTTTCAGTCAGGCAGCAACAAACAGTCGGTCTGCAGGCAGAGGTAATTTGTAGGAAAAGCAGCAGCAGTGTTTTGGAAGGAGATTGGAGTGTCTTACAGCACTGCTGGGACAGGGATGCTCACAGCCCTCCCACGAGAAAAGCAAGGCAGAGCCACAGAGCCATTCCCAGTCTCCTCAGCCGTGTGTGTGCCTGGACTTGAGCCAAAGCTTCCCAGCCATGGGCACAGTGGGGCGGAAGCAGAAATTCGGGGCTGGGGGTGTTGGGGAGGTTGGGCAAAAAGAGGGCTCTGGGTGTGTGTGTGAGCAATGCCCCGTGGTGGGGGACACCTTGTGCCCCCTGTCCCCTCCTGGGCAGGTCCAGGCTCCCTGCCCCGCTCTCAGCAGCACCTCTGTGCTGTTGCACCCCTCAGCACGGCGGGTGCAGCTCAGCCCAGGGTGCTGAGGAGGGACAGGGGCACAGCTCCTGTCCCCTCAGGCTGCCCCGGCCCCAGCAGTGATCTCGGGGCTCTGCTGCACCCCAGCAGCCGCCCATCCTTCCCTGCAGGCAGCCTGCCCCCACCCCAGGCTGGCCCAAACCAGAGTGATTCCTGTGATTTCCCACAATTTCTGTGCTGGGTCTGACCCGAGAGCTCTGCTCAGCACTTGTTGCCAGCTGGTGGGATGTCCCCCAGGAGCAGGGCCCTGTGTGCTGGGCCATGTGCAGACATGCAGCAGTCTCTGCCCCCGGAGAGGGGCAGAGTGTGACCCCCAGAAGCCACAAGGGTCCTGGCAGCCCACAGACACGCTCAAGGCACAGCAGTGGTGGCTGCCCTGGCTGGAGTCACCGTCTGTGGCTTTTGCTGTGCCCCCAGGTACGACAGGAGCAGGCTGTCCCTGAAGGAGATCAGCAATGTGCAGTACGTGTCCTGCATGAACCCCACTGCGGGGAGCTTCACCATCAACCCCCGGCTCCAGGTAAAGCCCTGCGCCACGGCAGGCACGGCCCTGCCCTGATTTTGGGTGGATTGTTGAGGTTCAAGGCTCCAGGAGAGCCTGTGGCAGATCCTGCTGTCATTCAATCAGTGGGAACAGCACGGATCTGTGCAGTGACTGGAATTCCTGATGGAGAGGCAGCAGATTTGCTGCCTTCCTCCCTTCTTTGTGTTTCCTCTCCTTTTGCTGCTCAGTGGGAGGAAGAAGTCACAAGTTCCCAGCCAGCTGGACGCGACTCTCAGGAAAAGTGGTTCAGACAGGCAGATTTTACCTTCCTCTTGCTGGTGTTTCCTGCTGGACCATGGTTTGTGAAAGTCTTTTGGTGGTCAGGCATTGGAACTTGCTGCCCAGGGAAGTGGTGGAGTCACCAACCCTGGAAGTGTTCAAAATTGAGTAGATGTGGCACCTCACAGTATGGTTTGGGATTTGTTCAAAGGTTGGACTTGATGATCTTGGAGGTCTTTTCTAACCTTACCCATTCTATGTTCCCTTTCTTTGCGAGTTCCAAATCAGCAAAAGGTCTTCTGGGAGGTGGTACCTGCTCCTTCCACAGACAGGACTGAGCTTTACCGGGGCTCAGTGGGACCTCCAGACCTTCCAGCTCTTCAGTGGACTGAGCTTCCCTAGTGAAATGCCATTGAAAACCCCTTGTTCAGCCAGCAGAAGGTGTCACCTGCCAGCTGTCCTCTGTGGGGAATTGGAAGGGGGAGATGGTTCTGGTGGACTGCAAGTCATGGGATTGTAGAGCATCCCAGGTTGGAAGGGACCTCGAAGGATCATCTGGGACAACCTTTCCTGGGAAGTGGAAGATTATTTAGTGCTGTGTCCAGCCACAGCAGGTCCTCCAAAGGGCACTGGCCTGGGAGGTGGTTGCCCATCTCTCTGACCTTTCTGTGTCTCACTTTCTCTTCCTCAGCGTCACTTCTGTGTCTTCGCCCTCTCCAACCCTGATCAGGAGGCCTTGTCCAGGATCTACAGCACCATCTTAGTGCAGCACCTGGCCAGTGGGAATTTCACAGAGCCTGTGCAAAAATCAGCCCAGCAGCTCATTGCCCTGGCCCTGGGGCTGCATCGGAAGGTGGCTGCCACTTTCCTGCCCACAGCTGTCAAGTTCCACTACGTTTTCAACCTCAGAGACTTCTCCAATATCTTCCAAGTAAGTGCAGCTCCTGTCCTGTGGCACTTGGAGTTTGTCCTGATGTCACAGGCAGCTGGTGAGCCAAACACAGTGTCCCACCCAGTAATGACACAGCAGGGGTGTCCCCTGAGCAAAGGGGGTGACCTTGGGCCATTCCCCAGCTCCTGGTTGGTTTTGAATGCATTCCAGAGCCATCACCCGTGACTTTGGGGGAAGATCAGTCAAAAGCTTATTTACTTTCCAGCCTCCTCTGGCCAGTGGGGAGGGGTGCACAGTTCCAGAAGGAGGTGCAGATTTTGAGGGGTTTGAAGTGTCCCCTGGCTGGAAAAGGGACCAACTGGAGGGAGCTTTGCGCTCCTGACCTCAGCCCTTCATGCAGTGGCTGTTGTGAGTGTGGTGGAGCTGGGCTTGTCCCGGGGAGCCCCACCCTACTCGTGTGAGTGTGGGGGTCGATGGCACCACCCCACCAGCCAGGGAAGCTCCGATTGCATGGGGCAGGTGGTGGATTCTCTGGGCTGCTGGCCCTGAGCAGAGGAGAGGAGAGGAGAGCAGTAACTGGTTCAGCTGCTGTGCCACAGCCAGGACAGCTTGGTGGCTGTGCCAGTGTGTCCTCTCAGGTGCTCAGCATTGTGAGTGCAGGATGGCATTTAAAGAGCTGGTAAATCAATCCAAACCAGCTTTGATTTTACCACTGAAACTGAATTACCAGCCACTGCACCAAAGGGAACTTGTTCAGCTTCAGAAGTGTTTTTTTCTGTCCTCAACGAGATTTTGTTTTTCTGTTTTCCCCAGCAGTCTCATGCTCTGAAGCAGCTGCTGTTCCTGCTCAAGAGCCTTTCAGAGTTTCAGGCTGATTAATACAATTTGATAAATTCCTCAGCAGCCAAACCAAGGGTCAGCACCATAGCCTGTTCTAAACCCCCAACTGGTGATTTGTCACTGTCCTTGTTAACATCTGTTTCACAAAGTAGGTGCCTGGAAGTTCAGTGCCTTGTGCCTGCCCATCAGACAGGAGCTGGAGGAATGACAGGACAGGGAAAGCCAGGAACAGGACCTTGAACAAGTGAATAACTCCACAGTGTCAGGAGGAGTCAGGCCTGTCACTTGCGCTCAGCTGAGCACCAGCAGCTCCGACGTGAGATGTGGGTCATGTTAAATCCTGCCTCCCAGTTAAGCTGGGCTTTGAGAGAACAGGAGCATTTCAATGGGAAGCTTTAATTGGGTTGGGGGGTAATAGAAACCATCCTGCCAGAACCCAGTGCTGGGCCAGAGGGCAGTGACAGGAATGCTCCTCCTCCTCTATTCAAGAGATTCTCCATGCTCTTTTTTTGTTTGTATCTCTTCAGTGTTGGCCCCAGCTCCATCCCAGTTGCAGTGATCCACAGCCACGTGTCCCTCGTGCTTTTGGGGTGTGGGGGTCTTTAGACTAAAGGGATTTTAGAGGCATTGAGTGATTTTGAATTCTCTTTTAACCAGTTTGGGATCTGATGCGTTTCTCCTTCCTCTCTTTGAGTTGTCAGCTTTTCTCACCATTTTTTTTTTCCTGGAATAAATAAAATAATTTGACAGCTGTAATGACAAATGTGAAACCCAAACAATCTGAGCCGTGGACCAGTGAGCTGAGAGGGCCTGCTTTACATTGCTGTCAATGCATTAAATATTTAATGTATAAATAATTAGATGTTAGGAATAAAAGCTGTCTGTTTAATTCATACCATTGAAAACCCTGTGTGCTGTTAATAGGCTTAGTATAGGCGACACCTCTTTGAAATATAATTCTTTTATGCATTTTAATAGAGTTCATGGTAAACACACTGTGCTAAGCAGACAGCAACTGATATTTCCTGCAGGCAGAATGCACCTAATTAGAATTAATTGATTAAAAAACAAAAAGACGCCAGTAACATTTACAAACTATTTTTCCTTCTTGACAAAGCACCCACGGGGGGCATGGGGTTGGATGGACAAACTGGACATCTGGGCTGGTGCCTGGCTCTGAAGGGTCCCACCTGCTAAGAGCAGGACCCCAGCCCGGCCAGGGGAGGCTGGGTGGGGGATCAAAATGGGTGTAATGAGTGTAAACCTTCAAGGGAATGTGGGAAACAGGCATTCCCACCAGGGGTGTGGGCAGCAGGTTGAGGGAGGTGATTCCACCCCTCTGTGCTCCTTCATGAGACCCCACCTGAAGCACTTGTCCAGCTTGGGGGTCCCAGCACAGGGAGGAGCTGGAGCTGCTGGAGGGAGTCCAGAGGAGGCTCCAGGATGAGCAGAGGGATGGAGCAGCTCTGCTGGGAGGAAAGGCTGGGAGAATTGGCTTTGTTCAGCCTGAGGATTGCTCTGAAGTGACCTTACGGTGGCCTTCCAGTGCCTGAAGGGGCTCCAAGAGAGCTGGAGAGGGACTTTGGACGAGGGATGGAGTGACAGGACACAGGGAATGGCTTCCCACTGCCAGAGAGTAGGTTTAGATGGGCTATTGGGAAGGAATTCCTCCCTGTGATGGTGGTGAGGCTGTGGCACAGGTTTTCCAGAGCAGCTGTGGCTGCCCCATCCCTGGCAGCGTCCAAGGCCAGGTTGGACACCTGCTCTGGTGGAAGGTGTCCCTGCCCATGGCAGGGGGAGGATGGAATGGTCTTTAAGGTCCCTTCCAACCCAAATCATTCTGGGTTGAGAAGCAGCTTTGGGAGTTCTGGGTCAACAGGACACATTCCCTTGGGTGTTTGGTGTGGGTTTGCCCAGAACCTGGGTGCAGGTTGCTGTGAGGGGGACTCAGCACACTGGATGCTGGGCTTGGGTCCCTCAGGGTCAAGCCTGGGTTTCCTGACTGTCCTTGCTCTCCACAGGGCCTTCTGTTCTCTACCCCTGAATGTCTGAAGCAACCCCAGGACCTGGTGAAGCTCTACCTGCACGAGTCAGAGCGGGTGTACCGGGATAGGATGGTTGAGGAAATGGATTATGACACTTTTGATAAAATCCAGCGGGAGATGGTGAAGAAGTGCTACGATGTAAGCGTTGAGGGCTGCTGAGCTCTAGTGCTGATGGCAACAGAACAGAGTGGGCTTATTGGAAGGGAAGTCAGTACTGGGGATTTTCCTTTCCCACTCTTTCTCTCCTGTACCTCTTTCCCCTTTTCCACATGCAGGTGCAACTGTGTGGATGTAAAAATGCTGTTCCCTGGGGAGGTGGCTCAGAGCTGCAGTGGGTTTTCCTGTGTTTGTTCTGTATTATTTTGTTCTCTTTTACAGGACATTGAGGACACTTTAGAGCAGGCCAAACGCATGAATATTTACTGCCATTTTGCCAAAGGCCTCGGGGAACCTGGCTATAGGCCAGTTCCAACCTGGCAGGAGCTGAACCAGATCCTCGTGGAAGCCTTGGACAACTACAACGAAGTCAACGCTGCCATGAACCTGGTGCTGTTTGAGGATGCCATGTGCCACGTGTAAGGGGCTCTTCTGTCTTCATGCTCCCACCATTTCTCTGTGCAGATTGTTTGGTGGAGTTTCCCAGGGGATGGAGGGAGATGGGCTGAGGCCAATCATTTGTAGTTCAACAGGGCCAAGTGCCAGGTCCTGCTCTTGGGGCACAACAACCCCATGGAACACTCCAGGCTGAGGCAGAGTGGCTGGAAAGCTGGAAAAGGCTGTGGGGGTGCTGATGACAGCCCTGGGGTGGCAGCAGGGCCAGGGCAGTGCCCGTCCCCTGTGCTGGCACTGCTGGGGCACCTCCAGTGCCGAGGACAGCTCTGGGACACTCAGGACAAGAAGGACATGGAGGGGCTGGAACGTGTCCAGGGCAGGGAACGGAGCTGGGAAGGGGCTGGAGCCCCAGGAGCGGCTGAGGGAGCTGGGAAAGGGGCTCAGGCTGGAGCAAAGGAGGCTCAGGGGGGACCTTGTGGCTCTGCACAAGTCCCTGACAGGAGGGGGCAGCCGGGGGGGTCGGGCTCTGCTGGCAGGGAACAGGGACAGGAGGAGAGGGAACGGCCTCAGGCTGGGCCAGGGGAGGTTTAGATTGGATATTAGGGAAAATTTCTCCACTGAAAGGGTTGTCCAGCCCTGGCACAGCTGCCCAAGGAAGTGGTGGAGTCCCCACCCCTGGAAATGTTCAAAAAACACGTGGCCAGGACACCTGAGGATGTGGTTTAGTAGTGACCATGATGGACAGTTGGACACAATGATCTTTCCCAACCCTGAGGATTCCATGATTCTGGGAGAATTACAGCTGTGGAGCTGGGGGGGAGCCAACGTTTCACCTGCCCAGGTGTTGTGTCCAGCACAAACACTGCGCTGCTCCAAACTGGTGTTTGGAAAGAATGTCCCAAACTCTGGGGCTTCCAGCCAGAGGCTCTGCCTGCTGGTGGTTTTTTGGTCTGGTTGCTGTCATGAAACCTTTGGCCCTTGGAGCTCTGCATGTGGCACAAATATTTATCAGATGTGACATTCAGGTGCTTTATTGTCTTCCCTTGCCAGCCAGGGTGTACTGGGGTTTCCCTAAGTGCTGACAGCTGGTTTAGAGCCACATTTACACAGGCCCTTAGTGGGATTTTCCTCTGTATGAAGTACTGTGTGCATTTAGGCTACTCCTTTTAAAGGGTGCAGGCATTTAGACTGCTTTGATCCTCTGGAAAACCTGCTTGCATGGAGATGCCTGGAGGTGCAGATGGATTCCAGCTGGAAATTGGACATGTGGGACTATATGAAAATAAGCTTCCCACTGATCATTATGAAGCTGTTTACGTGCCTTGGGGGGGGACCTCCAGCTCTCACACCCAGCCTGGGGAAATCCCAGCAGAGACAGAGTCACTTCTGGGTGCTGAAATGCAGAGCTGGCCTTGGGTGGCTTCAGGAGATGGAGCTACCCTGGCAATCAGAGTGTGAGCTGATTCTGTATGGAAACCTTGTCCCAGGAGGTGCAGATTTGGGGCTCTAAGCTGGAAGGAAGCCCCTGAGCTGGTGCACACCAGGGTGGGTGGTTTCAATTCTCATTTATATATATATATATATATATTTATTTATTTATTTTTTAAGATACATATATATATAAAGTTATATATATATATATTTATATATAATTTTATATATATATATACATACATATACAGGAGTAGCATTTACACACACACATGTGTGTGTATATATATGTATATATACACACACACACACACACATATATATATATATATATATATATATATACAAAATTGGTCTGTTCCAAGTGCTCCCAACCCGCGTTGTTGGCCACTGGGCTGGGCAAATTTTCCCTGACAGTCTGGGTGTTCCCTCCTCTATCCATAGGTCCCATGAAACCTGCTCTCCATGCGTGTTTCTGCTTGCATTGCCTGCAGAATGGTCACAGGAATACTGACCCTGTGCTCCTCTTGCTCTTGTAAATCGGGATTTGCAATTGGAATTTACAAAACACGGCCCTGCCCCTCCAGTTCACACTGAGAGTAACGAGGAAAGCGAGGTTTGGGTATCCAGCACAACTTCCCAATTTCACTGGAGCTGAGTGAATCCCGTTCATTGCATTTGGAAATTGCATTTGGCTGAAATACACAACTCCCTCCATCTCAACCAGCTTCTGACTATCAGCTTGAATTTGCTGAAGGTTTTCAGTTGGGAGCAAAAATAGAAGAAAAGAAGACATTTGATGACTTCATATATGTAGGGCCATGGGGGATGCCTGTCAGTCACCTCATCCAGGGCTGTGTCACAGCACGGAGCCCTGGGGAGCACATCAAGGCAGGGACCACGGGCAGAGCTGGCCTGGGGAACTCGGAGCAGGAATGCTAAAGTTCTCCTCACAGACTGGATTGTTTTTACAGAAATAATTTCACAGAAATTAGTAAATGATTAAGTTATAAAATTATAAAAAGATCAGTCAGAGTCTGTGCATAGATTATAAAATACTGGAGTGGTAATAAAGCAGTGCAGTGTTTCTCACAGTATTACTTGAAAAATAATGAGATTAATCTAGGAAAATAGTGAAGGGAGCTGAATAAAAGCTGTGGAGAGGGGAACGGGGCTTGTATTTCAGTCCCAGGACAGTGGGGGTTCCACAGGTGGGATCCTCTGAAACCCCCTCACCTGGGGGGCAACACGTGGGGGTGGCAGCATTTGCTTAAAGAGGATAAAAGGGAGGCAGACAGAATTCACTGTAGGATCTCAGACAGGACAGGTGAGCAGACCTGGGAAGCAACAGCAAGTTCATTGTGAGGGTGAGAAAATCTCACTCTTAGGTGGTGGTGGTGTGGATAACTAAGGAATACAGATTGTTTTCTGGGTAGGTTTGTGCCATTCCAGCCATGAGTGAATGTGCTGTGGTGCAGAGCAGAGCTCCTCACCTGTGCACGAATCCCAGATGCCTTGAGAAGAGAGGCCTTTCCTGGGGAGGGGAATCAGAGCCTTGAATTTTGCTCTCAGTTCTTGCATATCAATGTCCTTTTCCCCTTGCCCTCCCTGAAAAGATACCCAGGCCTTCACTTGAACATTGTTCTGTCCAGCAGGACTTGGCAGGTGGAAAAAAACTGGGCACATTTTGAATTGCCACCAGAGTGGGGCTTTTTTTTTGTCAGCACCATCCTCTGGGCAGATCTCAGCAGAGACGCGCATCGATTGCTACCACATCTCCGAGACCGACATTCTTCATCCCGCTCAGAATACAATTTCTTAGTGAATAAAGTATGTATGGAAAAGCAGTGGGCAGAGAAATAGGAAAACACTCTTACTAATGAGAGATTTTGTATGCTTCAATTTAGCTGCCGCATCAACCGCATCCTGGAGGCGCCCCGGGGGAACGCGCTCCTGGTCGGCGTGGGCGGCACCGGGAAGCAGAGCCTGACCCGCCTGGCAGCCTTCCTCAGCTCCCTGGAGGTCTTCCAGATCACCCTGAGGAAAGGATACGGCGTCCCTGACCTCAAGGTGGGGGACTTGAAAGGCTCAGGTGGAGGGGAAGGAAGTAAAAATCAGAACTCGCCCTGGAAACTTGTTGAATATTGAGAGACAGAATGGAGGAGGATGACCGTGAGCCCAGGTGTGCCCAGGAGGGTAAGAGGCCAATGGCACCCGGGATGTGCCAGCCCTGGCTGGCAACAGGGCCAGGGCAGTGCCCATCCCCTGTGCTGGCACTGCTGGGGCACCTCCAGTGCCGGGGACAGCTCTGGGACACTCAGGACAAGAAGGACATGGAGGGGCTGGAACGTGTCCAGGGCAGGGAACGGAGCTGGGAAGGGGCTGGAGCCCCAGGAGCGGCTGAGGGAGCTGGGAAAGGGGCTCAGGCTGGAGCAAAGGAGGCTCAGGGGGGACCTTGTGGCTCTGCACAAGTCCCTGACAGGAGGGGGCAGCCGGGGGGGTCGGGCTCTGCTGGCAGGGAACAGGGACAGGAGGAGAGGGAACGGCCTCAGGCTGGGCCAGGGGAGGTTTAGATTGGGTATTAGGGAAAATTTCTCCACTGAAAGGGTTGTCCAGCTCTGGCACAGCTGCCCAGGGAAGTGGTGAAGTGCCAGTCCCTGCAGGGATTTAAAAGCCATGTGGATGTAGCACCTGGGGACACGGGTTAGGGGTGGCCCTGGCCACTCTGGGGGAACAGGTAGACACGATGACCTTAGAGGGCTCTTCCAAATGGAATGATTCTGTGATCCTGAGGTACTGAAACACTCCAGGCACCACATGATGCCGTGGAGAGGAGCAAATGCCTTGCTGGAGTGTGTCTGCACAGGGGTGCAGCCAGAGCTGGGGTCTCCTGGCAGTGCTCCGAGCTGGCCAGGCCTGAGAACATCCCAGCCCAGCCCTGAGTGTCAGCCCTCGGCTGTGCTGATGTTCTCAGTGACTGGGCAAGTTCTGAATTTTCCCATTGCTGGGTCTGGCTTTGCAGCATGTAGCTGTAAGCCCTCCTGGTTCCCCACCTGCAGGCAGACCTGGCAAACCTGTACCTGAAGGCTGGGCTGAAGAGCGTGGGCTCCGTGTTCCTGCTGAGCGACGTGCAGGTGGCGGACGAGCAGTTCCTGGTGCTGGTGAACGACTTCCTGGCATCAGGTACAGCCCTCGTGCTCTGCTTTCTCCTCTCCCCCTCTCCAGTGGAGTTTTGCTCCTGGTAGCACCTGGAATTCTGGAATAGACAGAGGGGCAAAGGATGAAATGAGCTGGAAGTTGCATGGGTGGAGCGCTCGAGTAAAAGCGGTGCCCGGGCCTCCCTGGGGAGGGACACTCCATCAGCTGGGACATTTCTTGTCTTTCCCTTGTGTCTTGTACCCGTTTTTCCATATGTCTTGGGATTCTGCACATAGCTGCTAAGGGACAAGTCTGCTGGGATATTGCAGCTGGGGACAGAGCCAAAGGAATGTATCACAGGTGAGGAGTTTCACGGGGGGTTCTCGTGCATCCACCTCTTGAATTAAGGTTGTTTCTGGACACTGGGTTTGACTGGAGTATCTGCAAGCTGGAGGATGAAGCAAAGCCACGGGGTGGCTGTGTCAGTGTGTGTCACCTGGCTGCTTATCCCACGCCAGTCCCTTCCCTGTTGTTTTTCCAGATGCATTGGGGTTTTTGAGTTGCTGCTCACCCAAAGCATTGCAGGGCACTCGGTGTCCGTGCCAGCGCTCTGTTTTGTGGTGTGTGTGGATGAGCATCCCTGTGTGCTGCGGTTCCCAAGCCCCTGGGGGTGCAGGCTGTGTCACCAGGACCACGGAGGACACCTGGAGTGGGCATGTCCCCATTTTCCCTGGCACATCCCTGCCACTGCCTCCCTGCCACTTTCTGCCTTGTGAATCGGGTGGGGAAGGCACCAGCTGGGTCAGGTCCCTGCAGGGATGGGGAGAGGTGAGGAATCAGCAGCACAACTGTTGGTGAGTGGCTCCAGAGGTGTGGCTGTACATTGGTGGCCAGATGGCTTCAGCAGCACACAAGCTCTGATGCTCTCCCGTCTGAATCAGCTTTGATGATTTTGTAATCGGGAGCAAGGACAAGGTTTGATGTGGAGGGTGGGGAGGAGTTCCCACCAGCTCCTACATGTGGTGCAGATGCACAGACACCTGGTAACTGAAGGTGAAGCTCCGGAGAGAGCTGAGGTTCTTCAGCCTGGAGAAGAGAAGCTCTGGGGAGACCTCAGAGCCCCTTGGAGCCTAAAGGGGCTCCAAGAGAGCTGGAGAGGGACTTGGGACAAGGGTCTGAAGTGACAGGATGAGAGACAATCCTTCCCTGTGAGGGTGAGCAGGCCCTGGCACAGAGTGCCCAGAGCAGCTGTGGCTGCCCCTGGATCCCTGGAAGTGTCCAAGGCCAGGTTGGAGAGGGCTTAGAGCAACCTGGGATAGTGGAAGGTGTCTTTCTTACTTGTTTCTCTTGTTATCATCATCTAGAACAAAATATGTTCTAATCTTTTTGATAAATGAGCAGATTTCTGATGAGTGTATTTCCCTAAGTGATTTGTGCTCATATTGAAAGTATCTGACTCAGTAATGATGATTTTAATCAAATCAGAAGCCAGAAAGGAAGTGAATATGTGATAAATTAAGGAAACAATAATAAAAAAAAAGAAGTTGGTTGGGTGCATTTTTGGCAGTCAGCTGCTTAACTAGTAAATTTTAAAAGTTTCTACAAGATTTTTAACTTTTAAAATGTTTTGGGGATCTGAGAGTTATTTGGCCACTGCTGGAAATGGCCCTGAACAGCTGCAAAAACTTTTCGTGTAATTAATGCATTTGCAAAACTACAATGATTTTTTATCACTTATGGCATATGAGGGATTTGAATGTTTCTTTTGTAATCTAATTAGATTGCAGAGCTAAAAAAAAAAAAGGGATTTTCTGTACTTTGACTCTATTCTATGTTCCCTTTCCTTGTGTTTCATAAGGATGTTTGCTCTCAGGGGTGTTTATTTTTCAGCACAATGACCTTCTGTGCCCCTTTGCTGCTTCTGGGGCCCGGGGGTGCCTGCTGCAGTGCTTTTACCTGAGGAAGGGACTTCCCTGAGCCCCTGGAGAGGGAGGCAGCAGCTTCCCTTTGCTCTAAGACTCCGATGACATCCAGACCCGTAAACCCAAATGTGTCCCCTTCTCCTAGGGGAAATCCCGGATCTCTTCCCTGATGATGAAGTGGAAAACATCATCAGCAGCATGAGGAATGAAGTCAGAGGCCGGGGGCTGGTGGACTCCAGGGAGAATTGCTGGAGGTTTTTCATCGAGCGCGTTCGGCGGCAGCTGAAGGTGAGGTGGAGCAGGAGGGGCTGGTGCCGAATGATTTTTTGCCTTTCTCCTTTTGTATATTCTCTGTGTTCTTTACACACACCTTTGTAGCCTATTATTGCATTAGTAGCTGGTCCCAGTACTTCTCCCAACTTTTTCCCTAGGCAGAAACACAAAACCCATTCCAGAGCCCCAAGCCCCAGGGGGTACAAGGCGCCTCTCCTATCTTGGTTCTTTTTGGGAGCCAAGGCCAAAAACAGCTCTTCGAGACACATTTTTGTGAACAAAGTTTAGTTTCCGTCTGAGGGGGGACGATTTAGAGAGGGGGGAAATTCTCTCACCTCTTAGGTCTCTAATTGGTGATTTTTGTCAAATATGCCAATTTGCTAAACTTACAGAACTGTATTCACCCCAGCTGGGGGTGGGCATTGTGTGGACATTTTCCATGTCTGCGCCTGCAGGCCTCCAATAAATAGCCTTTCTGCTGCCTCCTGGACTAATATTATCTCCAAAGTGTGGTGTTTTATTTCCAGGTTCTTGAAGGCATCAGGGTTGGTGCTCCCCATCCACCCTGGTGCAGGTGTGTGGGGTGGAGATGCTCTGGGCTGCCCCGTGGGGAGGTTGGGCTGCAGCTCTCAGGGGTGTTTATTTTTCAGCACAATGACCTTCTGTGCCCCTTTGCTGCTTCTGGGGCCCAGGGGTGCCTGCTGCAGTGCTTTTACCTGAGGAAGGGACTTCCCTGAGCCCAGGGTTTGCTGCCTGGTGCTGGCATGAAGGTGCACTCAAGTGCGGGACACACCGTCTGTGTCATCACCCGGGGGCCTTTAGACAGCACAAGTGATCCAGCACAGAGGCTGCTGTAGCTGGTGGGGTGGGATCCTCCCTGGGAAGGGGCTGCTGGAGCCCGAGGTGGGCTGCAGGGGCAGATCCCAGCCCTGCTCCTCCTTCCCTGCCCTCGTGTGCCCCGCAGGTCGCACTGTGCCTGTCCCCCGTGGGCCCCAAGCTGCGCCTCCGCAGCCGCAGGTTCCCGGCCCTGGTCAGCTGCACCACCCTCGACTGCTTCCAGCCGTGGCCCCGGGAGGCCCTGGAGTCCGTCAGCCTCCGCTTCCTGCGGGACATGGACACCCTGCAGGTGAGCAGCCAGCACGGTTCCTGCCAGGGGACCCGGGGGACAGGGCTGGCCACAGCCAGGAGTGGCTCCGTGTCTCACACCAGGTGGGCACTGCTGAAAGGAGGGTGAGGTTGCCCTCCAATGTGAGAGATTGGTTACGTGAAAAGGGACATATAGATTCGGGATATACAGGTTCTTTGCAGCTTACTGATCTGAGAAGCTGGCTACATGAGAACGGGCACATAGACCCTTGCAGCTAGCTGAGCAAGGTCTCATAAGACAATGCACCACACATCCTGTGTAACAACTGAAGTTACAGAATATTACATGTATCTTGCTCAGTAACTGAACCACCATTGAGCCTTACTGCTGAACTATGGGTTTATTTGCAGAGCCAGCAAGGTTAGGTTTCGGCAGTATAACAATAGACATCTGTGGTTAGAAGGCCAGGGGAAAAGGCAGAACTGCTGACCACAAAAGGGGGTCTAAGGAGGGGTTTAGGATCAGCTTAGTCGACGTGAACCACTTAGAATGCACCGTTACGAATATGCATAAAGCTTATTATTGTTAGTATATAAGGAGTTCTGGTACGATCAATAAATCGGATTCCTGCTGATCACTCATATTGAGTGTCTGGGTTTCCCCTCTATCGCGACACTCCAACACATCCAGGACAGACACACAGCTGGTGTCTGTCCATCACTGGTAGCACTGAAGTGCGTTGAACTCAACCAAACCATCCTTGAGGCACGTTCCAGGTTTTTTGGAGAGGGTTGTGGAGCTCGGCAGCAGAGCCACGGGCCCCACTCTCCTGTGTGCCTGGTGTGTTACTGGGTGCTGGTGGCACTGCCAGGGAAAGGACGGCTCTGCCAGCGCAGAGGGAGCCCCAAACACCCACAGAAAATAATCTGCTGCTCCTGAGCACTGCAAGGAACACACACGCTCTGCTCTCCCCACTTGAGTCTGAGCCTCTGGAATTCTCAAGGGCAAAAATAGGTCAAGTTCCCAGTGCTGACAACCTGCTATTAGAATAGAGATTCGTTTCTGTTTATTTAGTTTGTCTGGGCAGGATTTAGGAAGAATAAAGTCTACAATGTTTCTTTTTAGGAGTGTGCACTTTTCCCATTTGTACAGAAGAAAAGCCCAAATTTATACTTATAAGAGCTGTTATTTTGTAGAGAAATTGCTTGGAATAAGATAATGTGTGAGATAAAAAGATATCAAAAGAGGTATAAAGTACACGAGCAACAAAGTTATTTTAGAGATAACAGTGAAAAGGGATCAGCTGAGGTGTTACATCCCGGATTGTGCTGCAGCAGAATGAAAAGTTACCAAATTCCTTTCTATTCAGCACAGACCTGCGTTATATATAGTTTTCTATTTAAAACAACTTCTCCTCATCTCCCCATCTTCCCTTTAGGATTCAGTGAAAGATTCAATAAGCAAATTCATGGCCCACGTCCACATCAGTGTCAACGAGATGTCCCGGCTGTACCTGAGCAACGAGCGCCGCTACAACTACACCACCCCCAAGTCCTTCCTGGAGCAAATCAAACTCTACCAGAACCTGCTGCTGAAGAAGGACAAGGATTTAAAGGCAAAAATGGAGCGGCTGGAGAATGGCCTGGAGAAGCTCAAGAGCACTTCTGCACAGGTCAGAACCCCTTGGGGTTGGTTTTCCTTGTTTCTCTTGTCTGATTCGAGGGAGAATTTTACAGGGAAAAAAAATTCTGCTGGATCCTGGCTCTAGTCTGGGCTTGAGCTGGGTTTTTGGAGGAGCAGAAGTGATGCTCTGTGCTGGAAAGTAGAATGCAGAGGTGTGTGTCCAGTCTCTGCTGTTTGGGGGTAACTGAAAGATTTCAATAAATAAAATGAGACTGGGATCCAGCTGACTCTGCCATCCTCTTCTAGTGGTTAAATTTCAGCTGGGGTGATGAAACAGCTTAGGAAATACAGGACAGTCAGTGATTTTTGGAGCTGCATCCAGGAAATCTACAATAACTTCAGCAAGACTCTTTCAAACTAAATAGTGCATGCTGTTAAAATGAGGCTGATGTTCATTTCTCCTTCCATTATGCTATCCATCTTTAAAGAAAGCTAGTACATGTCTGAAATGCACATTAGTCATCCCAAAATCCCCCTGCTAAAGACTCACACTGGCACTCTCCTCTGGCAATGCCTGGAAGTTGTTCTGGGTATTTCCCAAACCTCTCTGCAGTGACACCTACGTCTGTTGCTGCACTCCCATTTTTCTCTCCATTTCATATCCTATTAACTCTCACAGATGTTTGCTTGCAAAGCTTCTACAGTGGCAAATGGGGCTGTCCTGAAGCTGCTCTGGAGGAGTGCAGGGGGGTTGGTGAGAATGAAGGACTGGCAGGTCCATCCCCTTCCACACAGCCGCTCTGGGTAGCGCTGGGGACATCAGTCACGTCTGTCACGCTCCAGGGGACACGCGCCTGCCTGGGCTGATGGATGGGCTGGGCTGGTGCCTCTCAGCGCTGATATCTCCATCTCCCTTCAAACAGCCTCTGCTCACAGAGCAGGGCACAGGAGGGCTGAGCACATGCCACGTCCTGTGCAGGTTTTAGCATCTCCTTTGTAGGGAAGGGGTAGCAGAGAGCGCTGGTGGTACCCACCAGAGCGACCAGGCCGTGCCCTCAGTGCTCACCTCACCTCACCTCACCTCACCTCACCTCACCGCTGAAACTGCAGGAAAAATGAAACCCCTCCAACAATATTTTTAGTGTTAGAGAATCAAGGCATTCCTTTATTCTGGCCAGGATGTGCAACCAAAATCGTTTCACCCACACATAGCCCAGGTGTGCAGAGAAAATCCTTCCATGACACATGGATTGACCACAAATTTTTCACAAACTTTATACAGTCAAAACCCAGAGAGATTCGTTGGTTCAGTGTTCATTGGTCCCAAGTTACAGAGTTCTTTGTATTTGGTTTCCTGTTGGTTACAGATCTCTTCACCTCTGATGCTAATTAGGTCCTCATTCCTTGGTTCTCTTATCTCTCTTTTCCCAGTCCAGGTGTCTCTGACCATGCCAGGGGTGATGTTTGGGGTTGATGTTCATTAATGGCCGTTGACAGTCATTGTATTTTGTGTATCTTCTGTGCTACTCCCAGTCTGTTGAGATGTTGAGTTCATCAGGCCTTGCCTGGTGGAGCAATGCCCTGGAAAGAAACTTCAATTCCCTTTCCCTGGGGTAAACAAACCTGACTGAAGTTATAAAATCAAAAATTTGAAACTTGGTATATTTTCCAACAACCTGACCTCACCTGACCTCACCTCACCCATGCAGGCAATAGTTCTGATGGACCTGTGGGGTGCTGCTGTTTTTTGAGGAGTCCCCAGTGGTGGATAAGATGGATTAAGTTTATTTTTTGGGAGCAGCTGATATGAAACGAATCTTTTGAGAACAAGTCCCCGGGTCTGTTGTGACTCATGGGAACCCCTCTGCATTCTTCAGGCTTCTCTTCAGTGGCTGCTGTGTGGGCAGGGCTCTCTGATGAGCCACAAAGCAGTGGTGGAGGACTTGGAGGCAATGGGAAGGATGGGAAAATCAAATCACAACAAGGGTGAAAGAGCACAATGTTTGTGTCTGGTTGGGGTGAGGCTGGGGTGAGAGGTGCCTCCTTGTGCAGGTAATTAAGATGCAGAGCAGTGAGGACAAATATGTCAAATTCGAGTTTAAAATTAACACTGGGGGCCTAAAATTAAACACCTAAATTACCAGATGTGCGCAACAGTCAAATCTGCTGTTGATTTGAAAGCAGAGTGTGGATGTTTGTCAGGACTGGAAATCACACCAGCATGTTCAATCTTGAATATGGATTTAAAAGGTTGAACTTTACATTCACCCGTGGAAATGCTTGGTCTTGGGGCTGAGGAAGTGATGAGTCCTCTCTCTCTCTCTCAGGTGTGTCATCTGCAGGTTGTGCTTGGGAGTGATGTGCTGGGGGTGGAGGGGCATTTTCAAAGCAAAAGTAGAGGATTTTGATCCCTGGGTGTCACCTGGCTGTGTCTCAGCTCTGAGGACTGGCGCTCAGCACTGGTGTTCTCCAGGGTCCTGCTGCTTGGTACCATGACAAGTTAATTATGAGCTTTGTGTGTTTCTGTGGGCTCAAAGTGGCCTCAGCACGAGGGGCTGTGGGGCCAGGAGCTGCAGGTATTTTTGACTTTGCTGTTCCAGTTTCAAAAGAACCTTTCTGCCTCCTTTTACTGTGGTCCCCTCTACCCTTTTTTTGTCCTTTGGAGATTCGGACACCTTGATGCTGTTGACCAACCTTCCTCCTCCAGCAATGTTTCCCATCAGCTCATAACCATCTCTCCCTGCAGACAGAAGCATCCTCAGCACTCAGGGGAGCTGAAGCCTCCTTCCTATTAGGACATAATGGATTGGGAAGACGTGTGGGATGAGTCATTTGTTTTTCAGAGTGCTGTGTGCCACCAAGAGGTCAGCGCCCATTGCTGAGTAATTCTGAGGATGGCTTTGGTTAATGTTGCATCACTGGATTCCAGATTCGAGCCTGGCTGGTGCTATCAATTAATCGCCGATCTTTTGATGTATTTTGTGTTCTTGAAACAAGGCAGGGACAATCAGATAAAATGAGTCTTCTGGGAGCCTGCCCTCCAGGTTTTCTTCTCTTTAATAATTTTTCTCATGCTGTTCTGATCGTAGGCAAGGGCTTCTCCCTTCCTTTCCCTGATGAAGTCACAGCACATTACCCTTGAATTTCTCATTTGCTTTGCTCTTTCGCTTTCCACCTCACATTACTAATTGCTTATCAGATTGTTCTGCACTCAGGAAGCTGCTCACAGGTTTCTCATGGAATCACAGAATCCAGAATGGTTTGAGTTGTAAGGGACCTCAAAGTTCATCTCATTCCACCCCATGCCATGGCAGGGACACCTCCCACTGTCCCAGGCTGCTCCAAGCCCCAATGTCCAGCCTGGCCTTGGGCACTGCCAGGGATCCAGGGGCAGCCCCAGCTGCTCTGGGCACCCTGTGCCAGGGCCTGCCCACCCTCACAGGGAAGGATTTCTTCCTGATATCCCATCTAACCCTGCCCTCCTTCAGTTTGAAGCCATTCCCTTTTGTCCTGTCACTGCAGGCCCTTGCAAATAGTCCCTCTCCTGCGTCCTTGCTTTTTTAAAATCCTGACAATGTCTGCAGTCATTTCCCCTCCCATTGCTGCATGTGCTCAGCAGGGCATTGTCTGTTCCCCTGGGCTGAGCTTACCCTGCTCTTTGTGGTGCTGTTGAGTGCCCATGGATTCTAATCCCCTGCTTGTTTTGTGCTGCTCATGTAAACCCCAGGAGCTCCCGTTTGTGTGAGTATCCAGCACACAAAGGCTGATTTCTGGGCAGAAGGTCACAGCCATATCTGCCATCAGCAGAGCCCACTTCAATTTCCTGCAGCCCCTGAGACATGGAGCTGAACAAGGAGCTGCCGCTGGGTTTGTCACACGAGGGGATTATGTGCTCACGTGAGCCCAGATTTACAGCTGTGCCTTTGTCCTGGTGAGAGCAGTCCCACAGTGCCAGGCAGCAGGGGATGATGATGGATGGAGGGCATGTGGAGAGCCCTGAAAAACTGCTCTCCACGTGAAGCCGATGCCAAATGTCAACAGCTTCAGTTTGTGGATTGCAGCCTGTGCTCTCCCTTCTGGTATAGCCAAAACGAGTGTCTGGCTTCCCTTCCTGTGAGGATTTTTGTGTGGGTAAAGATGTGCCCCAGGAGCTCTGAGTGAACCTTTATGAGCCTGATATCAGGCAGCAAAAGCCTCTGCGGTCTGCCCAGAGTCTGGGTAAATTCACTGAAACGGGGATTTTAGCAGGAGGTTTTCTGCCTGCAGGTGAGAGCCTGTGTGAGCTTCCCCCTGGGCAAATGCTGCTGAGGGCTCCTGCTGTGAGCAGGGTGTGAGGAGCTGCCACCACGGCCCTGCTGGTGGCCTCCTGGCTGCCATCTCAAGGGGACATCCCTTCTCAAGCCCATCTGACATCACATTTAAAGCCCCTTGACCCTCAGAGCTCTGCCAAGGGCTGGAGCTGTCAGCAGATCCCAACTGCAATCTTCCTGGGGAGAAAAATGGTGTTAGGAAGGAATTGTTCCCTGGGAGGGTGGGCAGGCCCTGGCACAGGGTGCCCAGAGCAGCTGTGGCTGCCCCTGGATCCCTGGCAGTGCCCAAGGCCAGGCTGGACATTGGGGCTGGGAGCAGCCTGGGACAGTGGGAGGTGTCCCTGCCATGGCAGGGGTGGCACTGGATGGGATTTAATGTCCCTTCCCATCCAAACCATTCCATGGCTCTGTGATTCCTGCCACAAGCCTGCAGCACCAATGGTTTCAGAGCAGGTGCTGCCCCTGCCCTGTGCCTGGGGCCCAGGCTGCAGGGGTGGGAGGGTCAGGGTGTGCTGGGGTGAGCAGGAGGCTCGGGGAGTTCCTGGGGCACAGGTCCTGCTCCAAACCTCCGTGTGCCTGGGTTTGCTGGTGGCAAGGCTGAGAGGCTCAAGTGTGGCTGAATTGCAGCCCTTGTCACCTCCCCAAGGCACAGCACCTGCACACCTCTGTCCGGGGGGATGTGACATCAGAGCTCGTGCACAAAGCTGAGGGTTTTGGCTTTACAGTGACAGAAGCTCCCTGCACGTGCCTGGTGTGTGATGGGGCTCCTGGGCTGTATGAAATCATCCCAAGGATATCTGAAATATGCTTCCTCCTCCTTCCCACTGGATCCTGCCCACAGCAGTGTCCGTGTTGCCTTGGTCCCTCTGTCCGGGAGCAGGGCTGGGTCAGCTCCCAGAGCTGTGCATCCTGCTGGAGCTGGGCTCTCTGATGGGCTCCTCACTGCTTCCAGCCTGCTCTGCCATGTGGACCATGTGTCCCACGAGCAAAGGGAGCAGCAGGCTCTTGCCAGCGGCCAGAAATGCTCCCCTGTGCTGCCAGGACTCTGCCTGACAGCCAGGCCCTCCCTGCCCTCGGGTCCTGCTGCAGGGTGAGCCCGTGCTGGGCACTGAGGAGCAGGCAGGGCAGCCCAGCTCCCACACACGTCTCTGCCCTGCAGGTGGATGAGCTGAAGGCCAAGTTGGCAGCCCAGGAGGTGGAGCTGAAGCAGAAGAACGAGGATGCTGACAAGCTGATCCAGGTGGTGGGTGTGGAGACAGAGAAGGTGAGCAGGAAGAAGGCGGTGGCCGATGAGGAGGAGCAGAAGGTGGCCCTCATCGCCCAGGAGGTCGAGCAGAAGCAGAAGGACTGTGAAGAGGACCTGGCCAAGGCTGAGCCTGCCCTGGCAGCTGCCCAGGCTGCTCTCAACACCCTCAACAAGGTAGGGTGAGGATTCCCATGGGAACCCAGTGTTTTTCCTCTGCACTGGGGTAGAGGGGCTGTGTCATCTGATGGCACAAGTTCTGGGCATTGTACTGTCCCTCCTCCAGCTTCCTCCCTGCTGGTGCCGAAGTGTTTAAAAAAAGATTGGATGTGGCACTCAGTGCCATGGTTTAGTTGACAAGGTGGTGTTGGGTCATAGGTTGGACTTGATGATCTCAAAGGTCTTTTCCAACCTGGTTAATTCTGTGATTCTGGGGTTCCTGGTGGAACTCAGACCACCCACGAGGCTGGACCACTCATTGCCATGGAGAGGAGCAGGCAAAGCTGGTCCGAAGGAAGATGCCATTGGGAAAATGTGTAATCAGGAGATAAGCATTGCTCTGATTGCAGGAGATTGGTTTTGGGAAGACTTTTTGTACCTTGGAAGGTTTGTCCTTCAAGCATGCTCCCGGGGTTCCCCTTTGGAGCCCGAGACTTTGAGATGTGGCACTCAGTGCCATGGTTTAGTCGATGAGGAGGTTTTAGGTCATAGGTTGGACTTGATGATCTCAAAGGTCTTTTCCAACCTGGTCCATTCTGTGATTCTGTGATGTGCCTGAGAGATGGACCTGCAATGTGCTTTGGTCTGCAGTTCATGCAGTGTCCTGGGGCAGCAGCAGCTGGAAAACCCAGAGTCACAGCAAGGCCTCAAAACATGGCTCCATCACAGCCCTGCTGGGGGACAGGAAAGCACCTTGGAGTCATCCAGAACAGGGGTTCTGTTGGATTAGCCTTTGGGAAGGAGGTAGCTGTGCTGCAGACACGTGTGCTCTGGGTTTCCTTCACGGGAGGGAAAGGATTGTGCTAGAGGAAAATGTTTGTCTCTCCATTAGTTCCAGTTTTGTGCTGGAGCTGTGGAATCTCTCATTAGGCAAAGATGGGGAAAATGCTGGGATTTTCTCCAGGGAGCTGTAAAGCAGCAGTAGCAGAGCAGTGGAAGCCACAGTCTCCTTTACCTGCTGACTGGGAATGTGTCAGAGAGCCCGACCTGCTCGCTGACATGAATGATCAACAATGTTTGTGTGTGTTTGTACAGCTTCTTCCCAACTATCTCAGTCATCTTCCTTGGGCTGCAGGGTTATTTGCAACATTAATAAGGAAAACAGTGAGAAAAGCTGTTGAGTACAATCCAGTAATGAATCCATACAGTCAGTGAGGGTGTGGATGCATGGACATCTCTGTGACACTGCAAAAGGAGAGCAGCCATGGCCACTGGGACATGTCCAGGCTGTTTCCTCCTCATCAGCTGCACCTTGAACCCACCTTGATTTCTGCTCCTGTGTTTGTGCTGGATTATCCTTCTGATGCTTTAAATACTCCCTTTTGGTGCCTCCAGAACCCTCTGTAACCACACTGCTCTCAGGACAGCTGGCCCTGCTCAGCCTTGGCAGGGTTAATTCTCTCTGTGTTCCTGACAGTTTAAAGTTTCCTTTTCCTTTTCCTTTTCCTTTTCCTTTTCCTTTTCCGTGGGCTGGCTCAGCCTGGCTTTGGCTGTGTGGGTGGGACCTACTGCAGCCCCTCTTGTCACCTGCTGTAATGCCTTTTGCGGGGGCTGGTGGCAGTGAGAGTGACTGAGGCCAACTGAGAAGCTATTTAAAGTGTTATGGAGAGATAAGTCCATACATATATGAGATAATTACAAATATATAGAAGATAACTGAGGTCATTATTACATGGATCATGATGAATGGCATGTGGGTTGTGACAGACCCAGTGCAGAGCACCTGCAAAATAAAAATCTGCAAAGCCAGATGTGATAGTGAGTTTGAAGAGTTGGGAAATCAGGAGTTAGAGACAAAAATGCCCTTTTGGCTCCTCCAGTGCAGTTTGGCTGCTTGCCCTGTGAGGGTGCCTGGGCTCCTTCTCAGCTGCTGCTTTCCCTGAACCCTGAGGGCTGCAGGATGTGGGAATCAGAGGATGGCTTTGGCATTGGCATCTCAGCTGGGGTAGGAGGGAGCATGAAGGGAAGCTCTGAAGGTTGTTTTAGAGGGCCTGGGGGTTATTCCTATAGGTTTCATTCTTACTTATCCCAATCTTCTGAGAGGGCATAAAGCTTCCTGCTCCCCCAGGAGTGTGGGGAGGAGCAGTGTGCTGTGCTGGCCCCAGGTGGGATGTCAGGAGCAGGGAATGGAGCAGCTGTGCTGCAAACAGGCAGAGCAGTGATCTAAAGGGAGCACTGCTGGGGCTGAGAGGAGCCCAATTTATCAGATTGATAGCCTGGGAGCCTGACTCTATTAGTGGCAGAGTGAAAAGAAAGCCCATTTGTTTTTATCCAACAACCTTGTTTTCCCCTTTTCAGACCAATCTGACGGAGCTGAGGTCCTTTGGGTCACCTCCTTCTGCTGTCAGCAACGTCACCGCAGCCGTGATGGTGCTGACGGCCCCGGCAGGGAGGATACCCAAGGACAGGAGCTGGAAAGCAGCCAGAGTGGCCATGGCCAGGGTAGACAGCTTCCTGGACTCCTTGATCAAGTTCAACAAGGAGAACATCCACGAGAACTGCCTCAAAGCCCTGCAGCCCTATTTGCAAGACCCCAAGTTCAACCCCGAGTTCGTGGCCACCAAGTCGTCAGCGGCGGCCGGGCTGTGCTCGTGGGTGCTGAACATCGTGCGCTTCCACCGCGTGTTCTGCGAGGTGCAGCCCAAGAGGCAGGCGCTGGACAGGGCCAACGCCGAGCTGGCAGCAGCCCAGGACAAGCTGGCCACTGTCAAGGCCAAAATCGCCGTGAGTGCCCTTGGGGGAACCCGTCCTGCTTGTCCCTGCCTGGGGGAATCCTCTCCTTCGGGCAGAGCTCAGCGCTTGTGTCCTTAAGCAGGGGTGGGAATCCAAAGGTTTGGGGGGTTGTAGGGTTTTCTCTCCCTCCTGGTGCACTGGCAGCCCCAAAATCCAGCCCTGTGCTGGGCTGAGCCCCCAGCGTGGGCAGCAGGGGAGGGGAAAGGGGGGGGTTCTGCCCCTCTGCCCCTGTGCTCAGGTGAGATCCCACCTGCAGAGCTGCCCCAGGCCCTGCACAGGAGGGGCCTGGAGCTGCTGGAGAGAGTCCAGAGGAGGCACCAGGATGAGCAGAGGGATGGAGCAGCTCTGCTCTGGAGCCAGGCTGGGAGAGCTGGGGGTGCTCACCTGGACAAGAGAAGGCTCCAGGGAGAGCTCAGAGCCCCTTGCAGGGCCTAAGGGGGCTCCAGGAGAGCTGGAGAGGGACTGGGGACAAGGGATGGAGGGTCAGGACAAAGGACAATGGCTTCAAATTAAAAGAGGGGAAATTGAGGTTAGATATAGGGAAGAAATTGTTCCCTGGGAGGGTGGGCAGGCCCTGGCACAGGGTGCCCAGAGCATCTGGGGCTGCCCCTGCATCCCAAGGCCAGGCTGGACAGGGCTTGGAGCAGCCTGGGACAGTGGGAGGTGTCCCTGCCCATGGCAGGGGGTGGAACAAGATGATGTTTAAGGTCCCTTCCAACCCAAACCATTCTGTGATTCTGTGACAGTGTATTGCTGCTTTCATTTCCTCTGTTCTTCTCCAGCCTTGCTTGCACCTGAAGAGGAAGGTTAAATATGAATCCTTATTAGTCCCACCTAATTTTTTAAATTTTACCTCTACTCCTAGGTCCTCAGAAATCCCATCATCTCACACCAGTGTGTTCCTAGTGTGCTGCACAGGGCGGGGGACAGGGGCTGGAGGCTGATTCAGTGCTGGGAGCACAGAGCTGGGCTGGCTCCACACCCAGGCTCTGGTTTTGCAGGAGCCTCATTTGTCACGGCACAGCTCCCTCACAACACACCGTGGATGTTATTGGGATTTTTGCTCCTTTAAAAAAAAAAGTTTAAAAAAATCTCTGAATAGAAGAAATTCCAGCCTGATTGAAAATGCATTTCCACGGAGGGTAGAGTGAGGCCTTTATCGTTTTCCTTCAGAAAATTATCTCTATGTGAAAACACATCCTGCTTTATCCTGCTTTTCTCCCTGCTCCCTCCCAGCACGATACCTGCTAAGAACAGGCTGTGGGAAGCAGCTGCTCCAGAACCTGCCTGGTTTTAGGGTGCTTTGGGATCTCTCTTTGGGAGTGGGATCCCTTTCTGTGACCCACAGCAGGGGCAGGGTCCCAGTGAGTGACCAAGGGGCAGCAGGTCCCTCTGCTCCCCTCACCCCTTCCACCAGCACATCACCCTGTTAGAAAACACATTGCTCTTTTGATGTTTCCAAGGGCTTATCGTTTCTTAAAATGCTTACTACACTTTTTAACTAAAAATACAAAAAACTGGTGCTGAGCTCCTGCTGCAGATGAAAGGAGGCACCTGGAGCAGGGCTGGATTTAGAGGGCTTTGGTGTCCAATTCTCCCACCTCAGATGTGCCATACAGTGCTGGGGAACTTTTTTCATCCCTTTATGCTTCTCTTTTCTAAAGCTTTTTATTCCTGAGTTTTTTTGTTGGTTTTTTTTTTTTTTTTTAAGGAGTGGGATTTTATTAAAGAAAATTGCAATATTTGGGGAGATTACTGGTGCTCCTCTGGCATGCACTGACAAACCTGCCTGGTTTAGGGGCCTTCTGCTCTCTGCAGATGGGGAATGATGCAGGGTAGCGTGGGAGGGATGTGGAGGTATATCCTTACTTATCTGGGATATCTTGGAGAGCTTCACTGCTGTGTGGTGATTCATACCTGCTCACAGCTGGGCCCCAAGCTGCCACATACTCATTTGTAGTAATAAATGAGAACATTCTGAATGTCCAAAACATTAAGGACTTTCTGTCTTCTTTGCCTGCCTGGGAATTCAGTGCTCTGCCCCTGGGGGCTGGTGGAGGTGGAGGCTGTTCACAGCACACAGCTGTATTTGTGTGCCCCTGGTGGGGTCCTGCTCTGTCCTGCAGCCCAGATCCAAGTGCATATTCTATAGATCCTCAATTATCACATCCTGCTTCTATAGTGGAATATCATCTATACGAGCCTTTGTAGGCTCACAGATCCAAATGCACACGGGGACAGAAACTTTTGGTGTTATTGTTCCAAGGCAGGTCAAGGAGAGGCTGCTTTGTGTTTGCCAGTATCCAGGAGAGCTGCAGAGATCTCTAATATAATCCTTTTTCATTTTTTGGGTTTGTTTCTAGCATGTAGCTCGGTGTTAAAGTGATTTACAAGCAGTTTAGCCTTAAGCAGTCTGCACTGGGTGCAGATAAAATCAATTATTACTTCTCTTATCAGAAGTGAAATGCTCCAAGTGCTTGTGGGAGCTGTTGGCTTGGTTTAGATCCGAGTGTGAGCAGCTCTGTCCAAGCAAAGGGCTCTCCAGCTTTTTCTGCAGCTGCTTTGGTCTCTTCCTGCCCCTCCCAGCCCAGTGACCTGCAGGGGACATGGCACCTGCTTGAGCCAGCTTGAAGAGCAGAACCATTTTATTGAATGACTTTTTATATTCCTTGCTGGAAGCAGCGTGAGGGCATAGCTTGGAGATGGTTCAGGCAGAACTGCAGGAGCCCCTTGGGGATTTGAGCAGGACTTGGGGAATCAGCAGAACCTCAAGGGCTGGTCAGAGACAAGGGGCTGTAGCATCAGGAAATACCAAATTTGGGTTCCTCAGCTGCCTGCTCGTTGCTCTGCCATAGCACTTGTCATCAGGGCTCAGCCAGAAACCCCAAATAAATCCATTTTGTGTGTCCTTTGCCTCTGCTCTGTGCCAAGGCTGTGAGTCCCAAGCAGTGGCACAGCCCAGCCCAGCGCTGCTCCGTGCTGGCTCCCAGTGCCAGCCCGGGGTGGATGAGCTGGGTTGGGGCTTGTCCAGCCCTGCCACAGGGCAGGGCAGCTCTGGACAAGGGTTTGTCTCAGGATCACAGGATCCCAGAATGGTTTGGGCTGGAAGGGACCTTAAAGATCATCCCATTCCACCCCTGCCACGGCCAGGGACACCTCCCACTGTCCCAGGCTGCTCCCAGCCCCAGTGTCCAGCCTGGCCTTGGACACTGCCAGGGATCCAGGGGCAGCCCCAGCTGCTCTGGGCACCCTGTGCCAGGGCCTGCCCACCCTCCCAGAGAGCAATTCCTTCCCAATATCCCATCCATCCCTGCCCTCTCATCAGTGGGAAACCATTCCCTGTGTCCTGTCCCTCCAGCCTTTGTCCCCAGTCCCTCTTCAGCTCTCCTGGAGCCCCTTTAGGTACTGGAAGGGACTCTAAGGTCTCCCTGGAGCTTTATCCAGGTGAACACTCCCAGCTCTCCCAGCCTGGCTCCAGAGGAGAGGGGCTTCAGCTCCTGGAGTGTCTTCATGGCTTTTTGGACTCCTCCAACAGCTCCCCATTGTTCCTGAGTTGTTAAAACCGTGCTGTTCCTGACTTCCTCCTGTTTTTCATGTGCAGCGCCTCAACGAGAACCTGGGCAAGCTCACGGCCAAGTTTGAGAAGGCCACGTCAGACAAACTCAAGTGCCAGCAGGAAGCTGAAGCCACAGCCTGCACCATCGCCCTGGCCAACCGCCTGGTGAGTGCCAGCAGGGCAGCTCTGGTGGCACAGGAGGGAGGGGCCAGGGCTGGGCTGAGCCCCGTGCACACAGCACGCTCCATCCTCCCGTGGTTTTGGAAATCTTTCCTGCACTGCAGCAGGTTTCAGTAAGGAAAACGCTTTTGCAGTGGCTGTTTCTGTGCATCAGGGCAGCTCTGCTCGTTAAGGTGCCTGGCTCTGCTGCCATCACAGCTCTCGCCTCCTTCTTGGGCCTTAAAGGTGTGAGCAGGTGCTGATGGGCCAGAGCTCTATGAGTCAGAAGTGGTATCATAAAAGCAAAGGTGGGAACTCGCCTGTAGCTTTACAGGTCTTGAAATGGCAAGAATTGGAATGAAAAGCTCTCTAAAGCCTCGGTGTCCTCCAAGTCAGAGTACAAAGGCATTTAGAGAGGGGCCTGCAAGGAGCTGGAGAAGGGTTTTGCATCAGGAACTGTAGTGACAGGACAAGGGAGAATAAGGAAAACTGAAAGAAGGGAAATTTAATTTAGATATATGGAAAAATCCTTCCCTGTGAGGGTGGGCAGGCCCTGGCACAGGGTGCCCAGAGCAGCTGTGGGTGCCCCTGGATCCCTGGCAGTGCCCAAGGCCAGGCTGGACATTGGGGCTGGGAGCAGCCTGGGACAGTGGGAGGTGTCCCTGCCATGGCAGGGGTGGCACTGGGTGGGCTTTGAGGTCCCTTCCAACCCCAACTCTTCTATGACACCACATCCCAGGCCAGGCCACATCTCTTCCCCACCCCATGACCTGGGAACAGCTTCCAACCTCAGCAGTTCTGTGATTCTACACTGCCCAAAATTCATCATTTCTGCAGTGTAGACAAGGAACTCCTCGCATCCCAGGCTCCTGCCTTGCACTGCACACCATCTCCTGTGTCATCCTGGCTTTGCTCTGGGAACAGAGCCTGACAGCCCTCACCGATGTGCAGCTCATTTGACATTCAAGAAGTGTCACCGGTGTGGCTGTGGGTAGAAATAAGTTCCCAGACTTTGAAACAAACACGTCTGAGGTTGTATAAAGAATGTAACTGAAGATGGAGAGCGATGCTTTGGATTGACAAATGAACCTGGGGGATTGAGTCCAGTGCCACATTGGCATCTCACGAGCTCCTGGTGACTTCTAAGGAAGAGGCTTCAGGATCCAAGGGCCAGGATCTGTGCACCAGAAAGGGAGGCTGGCTGCTGAGCGGTGTTTGTGAGTGGGTGTGCGCTAATGCAGAGGAGGAAATCTAGTGGTGACAAATGCTAAATAACGTGTGCAGGGAAAACAAACTGTAATCATGCAGTTACATGGATAGGGCCTAATTGCACCATTATCACTCACAGAAGAGCTCTTGGAGTTGTTGCAGAGAGTTCTCAGGAACAGCAGCGTGGCACTTGACAGGAGGAAAAAAAGACAAATTGAATATTACTAATTGGTAGAAAAAACCTCAGGAAACAGAAGTTAAGCGTCATTGTATCGGGTCTGTCAGTGCCTACATCCCACACGTGGTTACCCTGTCTGAGAGGGCTGTGAGCAGCCTAGGAAAGCTACAACAAAGTGTGTAACCACTTCCACATGAGAAGAGAGGGAATAGATTGGGGCTGTTCCCTTTGGAAAAGGTGTAGAGGGGATGGATGCGACAGAAGCCCCTAAAGTCATGACTGGTGTGCAGAAGGTGGATGGGGAATGGTGAATGGTTGTTCATGTTGACATTACCAAAGAGCCAAAGGTAATCGAAGGAGTAGCTTTTGATTTGCTGCTTGCTAAATAAAAAGAATTCCAATGACTTCTAGGCTCTGAGGTGGGAGACACCTGGGATGTCTGGAACGTTTTAAAACTGGCAGTAGTGTGTGATCCAAGCAAAGGAGAAGAAAAAAGCCTCTAGGACCTAAGGAGATAGAAAGTAACCTGAAAAAATTAATTAGGAGCATGGAAGCACCTCTGAGTACCAGGAAATTCAGATCAATAAAGACTTCTTGGTGTTAGAAGGGCTGTGGGAGAAAGATGGGAGTTGACCTCAAGGAGATTGGAGGGGAGACCTATGGATGCTTCATCTATAAAAACTACAAAGGAAAGGTGCAAGAACTGAGCTCTGCCCTGTAACTGTAGTTGAGATTAAGGATAATTTATGAATGATCCTTAAAAGTGACCAATAACTTAAAAGCAGTGCTCTGCTTCTTTTTCAAGAAGTAGGATAAGATGAGGTATGTGGGCTGAGACCAGGCCCTGTCCAGCTCCAGCTGGACTCCTGCAGGTGTCCGGAACAGAGGAGGAGCAGGGCAGGTATAGCCTGTGCTGCCTGATCCTTGTTATTTTCCAGCCTTCGTTCCACTGTAAGGAATATGGCTTTCCATGATAAAACAAACTTCCAAGGCTGACAACATAAATCTGGGAATCCCCCCACATAAAGAGGCAGCATTGCTGTAGATGAAAGAACTGGATGGTGTGGATATGGGACCCACAGGAATGGGATGAGGTTCAGTGATGCAAGATGCAGACCTGTGCCTATGGATTGAGAACAGATTGTTCCCCTCTGAACCAGGAGCTCAGTGCAGCAGCCAGGGAGGCTTGGATGTGTTGGATCAGGCTTTGCCCTGTGCATTGTGCAGCCCTAGGAAAGGCAGCTGAGGTCCTAATCCTGAGTATCTTCCTAGCAAGGCTAAGGGGACATCAGCCCAGTCTGAGACCAGCAAAAGGCACTGGGGAACCTCTGCAGCTCTGTGAGGATGGTGGTGGCTCATGTTGTGCACAGCAGCTCAGCTGGGGCACATTTAGGGACAGCTCTGAGGTCGGGTGGGACAAAGAAATCCTGAGGCTGCTCTTTCTGCTCCTGGGAGGGGTCAGACTTCCCAGAGGCAGTTTTCCCTGATCCAAAGGGGTGGTTTGGGCAGGGCAGAAAGGCCATCAGAGGTATTTTTGCAGGTGTCTGTTAGTTCTTGTGTTCATCAGAAGAAACTGATTGTCTGCAGAAGCCGTGGCTGCCCCTGCATCCCTGGCAGTGCCCAAGGCTGGACTGGACAGGGCTTGGAGCAGCCTGGGACAGTGGGAGGTGTCCCTGCCCATGGCAGGGGGTGGCACTGGGTTGGCTTTAAGGTCTCTTCCCACCCAAACCAGCCTGTGGTTCTGTGATTCCATGAGTCATAAACGAGCTGGTGTGCAGGGCGTCGCGCGGCTCCACAGTGGTGATGTCGACTGTCTATAAAGAATTGTAAAAATAGTCCCAAGTGATGGAGGGGTGAAACACCAGGTAGATAAATGTAATGTAAAGTACATTGGTAAAATTAGGTTGTATTTCACATGCCCTGTAAGTGATGCTGAGCTGATTGTTATCACTCAGGAGTGAAAGGATGGAGTTAAGAGTGCTGTGAGCTCTGTGCTCCCGGGAGCAAAAAGCCCTCACCAAACCCAAAGCCCATCTGAAACCGGATATTAGGGTTTATTAGGAAAAGAAGGGAGAACAAAACAGAAAAATCCCCATCTTGCTCTGTGAATACCTTCTAAATAAATCTCAAATGTGCAGCATGACCGCCGCCCCCTCTGCTGCACCTCAAAGGCTGGAGGAGAATGGGAAATGGTGCAGAGACAGCAACAGTAAAAGGAACCAGATAATAAAGATTGCATCAGTCGGTGCAGATAAGGATTGCAAGGAAAATCAAAAGGCTGCTTCTTGTGTGAGGAATTATTGAAGAGGCTAAAGCTCTTCAACCTGAAAAGAAGACAGCAGAGGGGTACCGAGGGCTTAGAATCCTGAGTGGTGCAGAGAAGCTGGTGCCAGCAGGATTGTTCCCTGGTTTTGCACTGGACAAACGTTTTAGCAATTGAGAAGTTCAGGCAGCACATCAAAGAATGTACTTTTATACAAAGAACAGCTGAACTGTGGATCTCCTGCCCACGGGATGCTGTAGATGCCAAAAGTTGGGTTGATATCCACAGCAGCTTAGGCTCGGTCATGAAGTCAAAAATCATCAGTGGCTGTTAAGCACAAGGATACAAGCTCTGGGTCAGAAGGTCCTGAAGTCTGCAGCTGTGGGAAGCTGGAAGTTGTGTCCAGAGCTGTGCTTGTGTGTACAGTGTTCCCAGGCCAGGGGCTGCTGTCAGCTGCAGGAGGCTGCCCGTGGGTCTGCCCTGCAGAGCCTGTGCTGAGGGGTTTCAGAGGGGAACTCAGTAACTTCTTGGCTTAAAAGATCCTGGCTGTTTATCAGGGGATATGGAGGTACAAGGGTGGAAGGAGAGCTGTTTGATCTGGAGTGAAGCAGAACCAACCACGGGAGCGAGTTTGTGTTGGGAATGTGAAGGTGGTGCTGACTCTCGGCAAGATTCTGCTGGAAACAGGACTTGGCCAGGTTGGAAGGTGTGACAGTGAAATTCAGTGAGGGTCTGCAGGTGTTGCCTTCCCATCCTGGGGATCTGCGTCTGCACAGCAGGTTAAGGTGGCAAAATAGCCAGTTTAGGGGAATGAACTATTGGAGGTGTTGCCAGGGCTTGTCACAGGGATTAGTGTCAGAGCTGGGCCTGTTTAACACCGAACAGGGGCCTGGATAAATGGACAATGTCACACCAGTATTCCTTACATGGGGAGGCTTGAAGAGGAGAAGGATACAGAGGAGGTTTTAGTGGAAATGAGAAATATGAAGAAAAATAACCATAAGTTCATGTGGACTGTGGACTGAGGAAGAAAAGTAGAAGGTGCTGGTTGGCCCCAGTGGCCTGGGAGCAGAGGGGAGCTGTGCCTGCTGTGGATGTGCCCAGAGCTGTACATGGAGAGAGGTTTCTCCCTGGCAGCAGGAGGCTGATTGTGAATTTCACCATAAGATCTGGCATTCTCCATCTCAAACCCATGAGGTCAACTCAAAACTGGGTTGGGTTTTTCTGGCTTGCGAGCTGAAGGCTGCATTCCATTCCTAATTCCAATGGTGCCCCAAAAAGTACTGATGGCCAAATAAGTGATCTTTGCATGTAGAGGTAAATTATTTTACAAGGAGATGCTGAACCTCATCAAAGCCCCAGCTGCACTGCCTGGACATTGGATGCTGATGAAAAATAGGTGCAAGAAAACATTTTTTTGACAGAATCTGAAGGGAATTGTGATCAAAATCCCACGTACCTGGTGTGATAATAAATTGTGTGACATACTGAAGGCTGTGGAGAGGAGTGTTCTGTGTGGGAGACGGTGTAATGACGTGGGAATCTGTGGCATTAAGGCAATTAACAACTGATGGGCTTAAATGCTTCTGTAATCCTTCCCTGCAAGGGTGGGCAGGCCCTGGCACAGGGTGCCCAGAGCAGCTGGGGCTGCCCCTGGATCCCTGGCAGTGCCCAAGGCCAGGCTGGACATTGGGGCTGGGAGCAGCCTGGGACAGTGGGAGGTGTCCCTGCCGTGGCAGGAGTGGCACTGGGTGGGCTTTGAGGTCCCTTCCAACCCAAACCATTCCATGACTGTATGAATGATCAATCTGACTTTGGAACTTGCAGGTTGGGGGACTTGCCTCTGAAAATGTGAGATGGGCTGAGGCCGTGAAGGACTTCAAACAGCAGCAGAGCACCTTGTGTGGAGACGTCCTGCTGACCACGGCCTTCGTCTCCTACCTGGGCTACTTCACCAAGAAATACCGCCAGGACCTCCTGGATGGTGTCTGGAGGCCCTATTTGCACCAGCTAAAAGTAGGTTCTGATTCCTCTGAGAAGCTGTTGCTACTGGGATTAATGTGGCTGTAAATCCTGGTGCCCACAGGGGATCTCTCAAGTGAGGGACATCACTGTGTCTTCACCGAGCTGGAGCGAGGATCAGGACATGGCCTTTACTCCTCCCTGGGGAAAATGTGGTGGCCTTGCTCCATGAAGTTCCTTCATGTACACAGGGAAATCCCAAACACAGAGCCCAGCCCTGCAGTTTTGTCCACAGCCATGAAGGAGGGGGGAATATGGAGGAGGAATTACTTGGAGCGGGCAGAGCTCGCTGCCAGCTCTCCAGTAGGCCTGGAAAAAATCCAGGTGTTTTTTCATTCTGAACACAAGCTCTGGTCATGCTGGCCATGCCTCTCAGCTGGTTTTATCCATGTCATGCTGTTAGGACCAGATGGAGATCATTGTGCTTGAAACTTATTTAATATTTCACTAATTTTAACAGGGTCCTCTCCTACAAATGGTGCCAAGAAGATTTTAAATAAGGTCCCAGTGGGGCAGAGATGCCCAGATCAAAGGACTGACCGAAGCAGGCAGTTCCTTGGGCTGAGAGAGGGAAACTTCATTCTGCATTTCTTAATACTAAGCCAGAAACTTAGTTAAGAGGTGCAATATTGTTCCAAAAATGACCTGACTGTGCTGAGAAATGTCACCATCCTCACAGCCAGGAATTCCTTCCCAGTATCCCATCCATCCCTGCCCTCTGGCAGTGGGAAACCATTCCCTGTGTCCTATCCCTCCATCCCTTGTCCCCAGTCCCTCTCCAGCTCTCCTGGAGCCCCCTTAGGCCCTGCAAGGGGCTCTGAGCTCTCCCTGGAGCCTTCTCTTGTCCAGGTGAGCACCCCCAGCTCTCCCAGCCTGGCTCCAGAGCAGAGGGGCTCCAGCCCTCACCTCATGGAGCATCTCCACGGCCTCCTCTGGACCTGCTCCAGCAGCTCCACACCCTGCTGCTGTTGGGCACCAGTGCTGAGGGCAGCTCTGCTGGTGGAGTCACACCCGAGTGGAGCAGAGGGGCCGAATCACCTCCCTCAACCTCCTGGTCATGCTGCTGGTGACTCGGATCCATGTAATTTATCACTTCTTAACAAAGCTCACTTTCCTTGGAATCACTAGGAAGCCTTTCTGCTTGCCTCCCAGGTGCCAATCCCTGTGACCCCATGCCTGGACCCGCTGTCCATGCTGGCGGACGGCGCGGCCGTGGCGGCGTGGCAGAACCAGGGCCTGCCGGCCGAGCGCACGTCCACCGAGAACGCCGCCATCCTGAGCAGCTGCGAGCGCTGGCCCCTCGTGGTGGATCCCCAGCTGCAGGGCAGCAAGTGGATCAAAAGCACCCATGGCGAAGGGCTCCGGGTGATCCAAGCGGGGCAGAAGGGGTAAAACCGTCCTTCTCTCGTCGTGAGCAGGGGATGTGCCCGCCTGCCCGGGGTGCTTGGTGGGCAGGGGACACTCAGCTGCAGCCATCGGAGGCAGTCGCACTGAGGCAAACCTGCTGCTGCATTTGCTCACGTTATCTGCTCGTTCATTACCAAAATGACAGGTTTCTCATTAAATCAAGGGTCTGTTTAGTGCTTGGCTCAGTTACCATGGAAACTCCTCTGAAGCTGGTGATGGAGTGAGCTGAGTTCGGGTATCACAGAATCCCAGACTGGCTTGGGTTGGAAGGGACCTTAAAGATCATCCCATTCCACCCCTGCCATGGGCAGGGACATTTTCCACTATCCCAGGCTGCTCCAAGCCTTGTCCAGCCTGGACCTGGACATTTCCAGGGATGGGGCAGCCACAGCTGCTCTGGGCAATGGGCCTTTGCAGGACTGTGGCATCCTCCATGGGCTCGTTGTAACTGTCAGCTGTCCTGGTTTAGTCTCATCCAGGAGGATGACCAGGGCTTCCTACCACTTGGAGAAAGAGAGGGCTCGGGTATGGAGAGGGCACCATGCCCTGCAGACCAGCTGGGCTGAGGCTGCTCCCACCAGCTGGACACTCTCAGTGCAGCACCCCTGCATGGATCTGGATAAATCTTTCGTGGGAAGGCCTTTCCACCCCTGGCTCTCTTTTCCAGACTGGTCTTCTGCTGTGTCACCTTGCACCCATCTCTGCCCACTTGTGAGGAGCCCCAGCAGGGGTGGAGCAGCCCGAGTGGAATCCTTATGGAGATGTGCCAGCACTGGGGGTTGTTTCCGAAATACAGAGCAAAGCTCTGGTGACAGGCAGGAGTGACCCAGGCCTGGTGCTTCCAAATTCCTGTAGATTTGGAGATGCCTTGGGGTTGCCCATGTTTCCTCCTCTGAGGTTACCCAGGTTTTGCTGGTGCCTCCTCTGCTTTCCTCAGAGAAAATAACAGCGAGTTACTCGATCTGACCTCGTGTGGGATCAAAACAAGGCTCGTTTTTCACAACAGCAAATTTCTGTTTCCTGGCCACCTTGGCCACCATGCCTTGCAGCTACTCAAAGCTGTCTGTGGAACAGCAGGGATCCCAGAAGAGGCACCTAAATCTGAACCTGCAGGATGGAACCAGAGGAACAGACCCTGTAGCATCCCTGCTGTGCCAATATGACATCTCTTTTTCCCCTCCCCGGCCACACTCTGGGCTGGCAGGGGCTTTAAAGAGGGGAATTTAGTGTTTTGCTGTGATGTCTCAGAGCTGAGGACTAAAAGCATCATCAGTGCCCCATTACAGCAATTCAGGGGATGTTTCATCCTCTGGGAGATGGAGCTTTTTGCTTTCAACTGCTGGAAGAGGTCTAAACCCACATGCAAGGCCCACCTTCAGGAAGGTGCTGCTGTGTGAGCAGCTCTGGGGCTGCTCTGTCATTCCCTCTGACTTTCATTGTGTAAAATACCCCTGGACTCAGAAAATTCGTGGCTGCTCATCAGGGGTGAGGGTTTCACTGGGTCAGCATATTCCTCTAAAAATCAGGCCTAAAGGTCACTCTAAACTTTTGTTTCAGCTCCTTCTGTCATCTCCTGAGCTCCCAAGCTCTCTGGCTTAGACGAGGAGTATGAATTTTGAGCAGTGGATTTAGTTGAGGTGACTCAGTGTAAGAGTGATGGTGGAGAAGTGCCTGGAGCACCCTCCCCTCCTGCCCAGGGTCCTGCTCCCCTCTTGGCAGAGGGATTGTGTGAAGAGCAGAGCAGCCCTGAAGGACACCACACAGGCACCTGGTCCTGCCCTTGCATCCCAAAGCAGAAATCCCCATTTCACAGCTAGGCACTGGGCAAAGGGTTCCATTTCCTCATGGGGAAAGTTGTCCTAAGCATGACCCTAAACCCTGGGCACAATGGAGCTGAAAGCTGCTCTTTGACCTTGCTTTTATGCACGATGAACTTCACCAGTGGGTTCTGTGGGAAACAAAGTACGTGCTGAAAATAACTCCAGGCTGTGACAGCTTTTGCTCACGGCTGCCCAGACTCTTCTGGGACAGACTCGGTGGTCACTGCTTGCCCTTGGAAGGTCTTCAGCCTCATTCTCTCTGTTGGACAGCCAGGACTCTGCCAGTGACACTTTCTGCACCTGGCACTGACACCACCTTAGCCCTCTTTCTGTCTCCAAATGCTGGCACCTGCCTGTAGCTGCCACCGCAGTGAGGGTCCCCTCTGTCCCCTCCTCACTGACAGTGTCACAGCCTGCTCTGCTGCTCTGTGCTGTTTCCCACAGGTATCTGGACACACTGGAACAAGCCCTGGCTGCTGGAGAGCTGGTTTTGATTGAGAACCTGGAGGAATCTGTGGATCCAGTGCTGGGGCCGTTACTGGGGCGAGAAACAATCAAGAAAGGCAGGTGAGCTTGGGGGGGCTTGGGGACACGTGTGGGTGGGGGCTGGGGGCTGTTGTGCTCTCTGTTCCTGCCCTCAGACCGTGGGTGTTCCCACCCAGCAGCATCAACATCCTGCCTTCAGCAGTGAGGGCGTTTTAAATCAGGCAATCACAGGTAATTCAGCCACAGGATGGCCTGGAAATCAACCTGGATTTCTCATTCCATTTCACAGCATCATTCAAACCTCATATAAAAGAGAGACCTGTAATTCTCCCATTGTACACTGACCTCGGGGTCTGTAATTGGCTGTTCTGACACTGAATTATTACCAAAATAGCTGCTGCTGTTGTGAAGTAAAAGTAGCCTTGAATTTTAGCAAACACTGCACAGCGTTTAGAAATGCAGCTACCAGTTTCAGCATCAAGGATATCAAGTGTTTCTTAATGAGGTCAAGCTCTCATGGCAGCTGCTGGTCACCTCCAGCCAAGAGGAGGTCAGCAAGAGAGGCAGCCAGGGAGCTCTTCTTCCTTAAGTTCTTTAAGGATTATTTCCTTGCTCGCCTGAAACATCCCAGGGTGCTGTAAACTGGTGGGCAAGGCAAGCTGTCTGCAAAGGGCTCAGGGGAGAACATCCCAGGAAGGGTGGCTGAGCAGGGGTTTGGCTGCAGGATGGAGGAGCAGGATTGGTCCCAGTGCAGGACTGAAATGGTTGGAGAATGTTGGGAAGGGGGATGCAGCAGAGAGGGAGCAATCCTGAGCCCCCCTCCAGTGGAACACTCAGGCAGCCCCTTTTGGGGCTGTGCATCTCAAAACTCCCTGTGAGATCATGTCTTTCCTAACAAAGGGAAAATAAGTCATAAATCACAAAGGAAGTCCCTGAGTTTTGTGTCTCCAGGCCCTAAGCCCAGACTCCAGGCAGATGCTGCCAGTCCCAGAGTGGGAATGATTTCGCTGTGGGGTCTGGCAGGGTCTCTGGTGCTGCTGTGAGCTGCCTGCACTGGGGGGTTTACAGCTCTGAAAGCAATCGAGGGGGCCAGGAGGGCACCCAGTGAGTGATGTTGGACTGGGAAGTGTATTCAAATTCCCTTGAGAACCTCACCGTTCCCACAACAGTGACTAATGAAAAGCTCTATGCTGAGAGGCTTTTCCGCCCTGGAACTCCATTCTAGGCAGAATTCAGCCTCTGTCCAAAGCCAGGAGAGTTCATGGTTGGACTGGTTGTGCTGCTGCTGGAAAATCTGAGCCTCCTTAAACAGGATCCAAAATTCAGGGGAGACTCTCTGGGCTTTTTACCCAAAATCAGAAATGATTCCAGTGTGTCCAGGATGAAACACTTTGCTTAAATAATAATTTCTGTGAGGAGTGCCGAGTACCTGACTGAGACCCACCCTGTCCTGCGGTGACAGCTCCTGGCACACGCTCCTGGCTGATGCTCCTTTTGCCGAAATTCCAGGTACATTAAACTTGGGCACAAGGAGTGTGCCTTGCACCCTTCCTTCCGCCTCATCCTGCACACCAAGCTGGCAAACCCCCACTTCCAGCCCGAGCTGCAGGCACAGTGCACCCTCATCAACTTCTCCGTCACCCGCGACGGCCTCGAGGAGCAGCTGCTGGCGGCCGTGGTGAGCGTGGAGAGGCCTGACCTGGAGGAGCTGAAGGTCAGCACCTGGGAATTGTCACTGGGAGCAAGTAGAAATCAGCATTATTATTATTATTATTATTATTATTATTATTATTACTGTTGTTGTTCGTCCTACATCAAGAGGCCTGACCTGCAGGAGCTGAAGATCAGCACCTGAGAGTTTACACTGGGAGCAAGTGTTCCAATCATCATTAGCATGAAACATTATTTATTTTTATTTTTATTTTTATTTATTTTTATTTTTATTTTTATTTTTATTTTTATTTTTATTTTTATTTATTTTTTTATTTTTATTTTTATTTTTTATTTTATTTATTTTTTATTTTTGTTTTTGTTTTTATTTTTATCTTTTAGGACAAACAGCATTTCTCATGCCAGCTTGCAGAGATTGCCGAGCTCATCACAAAATCAGATTTTCCCTTTATGAGAAACATTGAGGGTTTTTTTTTCCTTTAGCCTTCTCTTTTCTCAGTCTTTTGAGAACCCTGGTACTGCATTTTCAAGGCTTTTCTCCCCAAAATTCTCTTTATTTTCCTCCTCCTGTTGTGACTGAAAGCTGAGGTTCTCACCACCATTGTTTTTCTGGACTTCACAGATTTAATTTTGAAGGCAGCATTAATCTCACTTAATTTTTGGCATTTATGGTAAAGGATTCTCTCCATAAATATTGTGAGGCTGGTAATGATAATTTTCTCTTCCTCCCACTTCTTTGTAACAGGCCAAAATATTTTCTCTCTCTCTTAGTAAGTATGGCTTCAATTTCAAGATAATTTTCTAAAGAAAACCCTCCCTTCTGATGACACCTTTAACAATGCAACAAATACGTATAATACTAAAAATTTTCTGAGAGTGGGAATAAATTTACTGCACATGTTCAGTCAGGCCAGGCCAGTTCTTTAATAACCTTTCCATTTAATGAGGTTCTGAAGTACCTTAGCTGGGCAGCCTTAATGATGCATCGAGGCTCATGTGCTAATGAGCCAAAAGATGCCATCAAAAATGCACAATGAGCTGATTTAATGTGTGAGCCAGGGTGCTGTGCTGGGGCCACGAGGGACACAAAGCCCTGCTCAGTCCCCCCAGCACAATTCCTGGGGGATGGCATTTTCCTTACCTTGAAGAATATTGAATTCTTTCTCTCTAGCACCACAGCAAGGTAACACCAGAGCCAGCAGCTCTCCTCTCCTTCTCACCCAATTCCATCCTGCTGCAGCCCTGCTGCCCCGGGGAGGAGAAAAGCAGCCTGGTATTCCAGATGTTCTGCTGGATGGGGAACAGTCCTAAAACCTGTTCCCTGCTGCCCTAAAAGCAGAGCTGTGTCTCCTTGGGCACAGTGAGGGATGGCAGTGCCACGTGTGACCAGGGGCTGGCCAAGGGCTCAGCACCTTCTGCCCCCAGGGCTGGGTCTGCTCACTGGGGAGCTCCTTGGAGGCCTGGGCTGGAATCCTGGATTCCCCAAAGGAGAGGTCACCTCTCCAGGTCTGTGTTAGTCCTTCCTCTCCACCGTGGGACTGAAGGGACAGGTGTTTGGTGGCCAGGGAAGGTTCAGAGCTCTGGTTTGAGGGCAATGGAGATGATTCCTAAAGCACTGCACAAAGGTTGCTGAGCTCAAAGCACACCTTGTGTGTGGAGCCCAGAATTTATTGCTAATAACCTAATCAAATAAATAACACAACAAAACCAGCAGAAGGGAAAAGGAGAAGTGGCTGCTGTGGCTGAGCTTGGAAGGCTCTGGAAGTGAATCCTGCAGAGGTGGCTTGGAGTCCTGGTGAACTTGTTTTGCCCATGGAATGAAGTTTGGAAGGCTCTGGGAGTAACCTGTTTGCCAGGAGCAGCACTTTCATACATCAGCTGTGAAATACCAGCTAATGAGCTGCACTGCAGAAATAAGGAATGATGACCTCGCTGTGCTGCAAACCACGGCAGGATGAGGCTGCAGCACCCACAGGGGCTGGGGGGCACCCAGTCTGGGCTTCTGAGGGTGCTCCCAGACCCTGCGTGGGGCTTACAGGCAATTGGAACAAAAACCCACCCCCTCCTCATTAATAACTCCAGGGCTCACAGTCCATGGGCTGCAAAAAGAGCTGCAAAATGTCATTTTTCCAGGCATTCTATGCTCGAATGACAGGAATGCACACAATTAGCCACGTTAGTTTTCTGGTTCAGGACTTGTGAAATATTCAGCACCACCAGGAGCAAATTCCTGTGTGTAAAGCCCGGAGAAGAGGCCTTTAAAACAGCCCTTTCCAGCTGAAATACCAAAGCAGACACACTCCAGTGCCTGCTCAGCAGAGCTGCTGTTAACTTGCAATGAGGGTGTGCACGGAATTCCAGCCCATATACTGGAAGATGAGTTATTAATGAAAGAATCCCTTAACCTGCTGGGAAATCTCTGAGAACAGGGCAAATCCTATGGGCTCACTTCTGCATGGTGGGATTGGGAGAGGCACAGGCACATTTCTCCTTCCTGGGGCTTCTCCAGACCCTACAGAGGGACATGGTTTTCCCAAAACTCTCTTTGGAGCATTAGATCCCGTGGCTCATGGCACCGAGTCTGTCATGTGCCAGCTGCCCAGGACTTGTCTCAGTTCCACATGCCCCACGTCAGGTGTTTCACACAGCTGCTGGGTTTTGCAGGGCTATAAAACACTCTCCTGTAAGATCCTTGAGTTTCTTGGCTTGTGTCACTTCAGCACAGTCTGAGGGTTTAAACTGTCACCCAGCAGTGTTTCCCACAGCACTGACTTCACCAGGCTTAGACCAGCATCCCAATCAGAGCTTTCCCACAGGGTATTTTCTGTGAGAACGCTAAAAATAGGTGTTCACAATAGGGACATATTGTGGAATGCCACAATAAACCCAGAGAGAGCCAGGAGTTTTCTCTGAGCAAACACACAGAATAGGGCAATCACATTTCAGGGCAGGAAGCCTGTCGTGGAGGAGCAGTTCAGAAAGGAGCCAGATGAGAGCCTTTGTTTGCACCATGAACAGAGTTAATGGCTGGTGCTTCTGCAGGGGAGAGGGAGGTGGGACCAGTGCCTGCAGAGAATGGAGAGGGCACTTCAGACACAGATTTGCTCTGTAATTCAGAAATCTGCCCGTGGCACAGGATGGTTGTACCGGCCTGAACCTCCTCGCCCATCTGTGTGCTGAGTTTGCAGAGCCTTTGGCAGGGGGGCTTTGTGCAGGTCCAGCTTTAGCCCAGGAAGCCACTGGTCCCAGTGGGACCTGGAGGCCAGGATACAAATGGGAGCAGGACAGGAGAAGCCATGGCTTTGCCCGCAGTTCTGAGCCTGAGATCTCCTCGTGCTCACCTTGGGATCTGAGGGACTTTGCTGCTGGTTTTGCTGTCAGGTTTTAACCCCGTGGCCCCTGTTGCTGGTGTGACTGGTGTGGTGTGGAGTGGCACGAGCAGAGGGTTCAGCAGGAGGGGTGAGGAGCAGCAGGGACTCTCCAGGCTGATGTGGCCCCAAGAAATGAGGTACAAAGATACAGGATGTGTGTCTGAGATGGGGATAAAGGACTTTTCTTCCTGATTCATTTCCAGCATTTTCCTGCATTCCTAGCAAAAGGACTCCGTTCTCCTGGTGCTTTCTGTGCTGCTCCAGGTTTCTCTGAGCTGATAGCTTGTTGGATAAGGAGTGATCCCAGATTCCAGAACTCTGTCCTTTCCCAGGAGTTGCAGAGAGCAGGAATAAGCACTACAGGACTATGGAAGTTGTCAGTGGGAAGCCTGTTCCCATGTGAGGGTGATTAATCCTTATTTTACCACATCCTTTGTGGCTAAAACTTTCTGAATTTATTACTTGCAGTCAGATCTCACAAAGCAGCAGAATGAGTTCAAGATCACCTTGAAAACATTAGAGGACAACTTGCTCTCTCGGCTGTCATCAGCATCTGGTAATTTCCTGGGAGACACAGCACTGGTGGAGAACCTGGAGACCACTAAAAGGACAGCTGCAGAGATTGTGGAGAAGGTACAAAGACGGTGACAGCCTGGAGAAAAGCATGTCTGTGATCCTTTAAGGATTTCTGGGTGGAATATAACCTCTGCTCTGCCCATCTCTGCTCCATCTGCTCAGCAGAGAATAGGAATTGGTACAACTTGTAAATGCTCTCCATTCTGGAGAGCTCCAGGCCATTTAGTTCTTTGGAGCTTTTTTTGTGTTAAATGACCTATTTAAGACCAAGAGAAAACATTGGTGCCTGATGTAAAGACAATAAAATTTACACACTGTATCAAGGCAGCTTTAAACTGTTCCAGCATGATCCTGGGTACATCACACTGCCTCAGTTAGGCTGGATTTTAGTACTGACCAGGGACTGGAATCCGGTGAGTGTGTGATCTCGAGTAAATCTGCAATAACGCAGGTATTTCATACCCTTCCATTCCTCAGAGTATAAATCAGCATTTGTAGGAGCTGGGTGAGCACTGCCATCTGCCCAGCTGTCCTTACATGGGCTTAGGCGAATGCACAGAGGTTTTTCCTTGCCACTGAGGGCACTTGGGAAGGGTGGTTCCCATGCCAGGATTGACCCAGGACCCCGGTGTGGCCGTTCAGCTGCTCCCCTCTGCAGTGCCCCCATCTCCAGAGCCTGCAGTTGCCCTTCCCCAGCCACTGGCCCATGTTCTGCCTGGCTGGGGCTGGAACTGCCTCTCACTTCCCAGCCAGTGACCAAGAAACTGAGTGCTCCTCCCTCCACGTTAAAAATCGGAATTATTTTCCATTTGTGGTGCATCAGGTGCATTCAGCTGCCTGGGGAGGGGTTGCTTGAACCCCCAGAGGGGGTGTTGAAGGGAGTTTTTGACGTGGAAAGCTTGGCATCTCCCCCTTGAAGTAGGTGGTTTTGAAGTGCTTCACCTTCTAAACCAGCAGTGCCAACAGGGGATGAATTTTAGAGTTTGCACCTGGATTTTATGAGTTTGTTCCCACCTGGAAGGCTGTGGAAGAGCCCCGTTAGAGGTTCAAGTCAAGCCTCACTCTGTTTTTGGTCTGTCTACTCAAAGAAAGGTGTTCAGCCAACATTTTCCTTCCTATGGAAGTCCTCCCTGCTCTACAGATGAAGAGCATCTGTCTGCCCCACCTCTGGCTCTGAGTTTCAGCAGGGGCTGTGTGATGCTGTGCTGGCTGGTTCTGCCACAGAAAGCTTAGGAAGGGCTGGAGAGGGACTTCTTGCAGTGATAGGACAAGGGGGATGGCTTCAAGATGAAAATGGGCAGATTTAGATGAGATGTTAGGAAGAAATTCCTGGCTGTGAGGGTGGGGAGGCCCTGGCACAGGGTGCCCAGAGAAGCTGTGGCTGCCCCTGGATCCCTGGCAGTGCCCAAGGCCAGGATGGATGGGGCTTGGAGCAGCCTGGGGTAGTGGAAGGTGTCGCTGAGTGGAATGAGAAGAACTTTAGGGTCCCTTCCAACCCAAATCATTCTGGGATTTTATGATCCCATTGCATGGCTGGCTGAGCTGGGTGGGTCAGCACTGTCTCAGCAGCTCCTGGCCATTCTGTAAGACGTGTCTGTCCTCAGCCAGGGACTAAAATAAACCCCAGGAGGCTCAGGGATGTCACTTCATGCTGCTGAGGTGGAATGAAAGAACGAACAGGACCGAGGTGATGATGGGGTGCTGTATCTGCCAAGAAGATTTTCACATATCCCCCACAGCAGCTGCAGAGCACTGAGCAGCGAGGTGGGAGGGTTTGGGGCTGCTGAGGAAAGGCAGCAAAGAGCTGTTATAAATTAGCAGCTCTCAGCCCTGGGGAAGCTGCCTGAGAGCAGCACTGGGGCTGCTCTACCCAGGGTTGTTAATGACCTGCACAGGAGGGGGGCAATTAGCACGAGAAACTCATTGATGAGAAAACCAATTCCAGTTAGCAAAGAGCAGGGATCCTAGGGAGAAGTCTGGAGGGGACTCAGGAAAACGAAGGATTGGGCAACTGGGTGGAAAATGCAGTTAGATGGAAGGTTCCAGAGGGGGAGGATGCTGGGGAGGGCAGCTCCAGCCTGGCAGAGGCTGATCCCGTGGCGGGCACTCGTGGGTTGCCCTGCTGCCTTTGTGGCCGATGTCCCCCCTCCCTGGGCTGCACCCGCTGCACAGGGGGGTTCTGACAGGAGTTCTGCTCTGTGTTTCTCTCCAGGTGCAGGAGTTTAAGGCGACAGAAGCCAGGATTAACGAGGCCAGAGAGCACTACAGGCCCGCGGCCTGCCGCGCCTCCCTGCTCTACTTCACCATGAACGAGCTGCACGCCATCCACCCCATGTACCAGTTCTCCCTGAAGGTACCTGCCCTCCAGGGGGGCACTGCTCCCTCTTTGTGGGGTTCATAAAATCAGAATTACAGAGCCACAGGGTCACAGAATTACACAAGGTTTGAGTTGGAAGGGGCCTTAAAGCCCATCCCACCCCTGCCATGGGCAGGGACACCTTCCACTGTCCCAGGTTGCTCCAAGTCCTGTCTGGAAAAAGCTTCAGCTTTAATATTTTATTCAATGGGAAACGGGGTTTTTTTTGTCATATAAGGAAGGTATTTTGGGGCATGGAGGGTTAAATGAGCATCCTGCTCTACAACTTCTTCCAAACGATTTCTTACCTTGACAAGTGCCCTGGAAAAAGGAATTGAGGAGAGACTACAAAATGTTGAGGCTCATCCACAAAGAAGCTTTTCCTTTTGATATCCACGATTCGTTTGTTGGAGTAATTTTATCAGAAAAATGTACAGAATTCCTTTTGTGCCTTTTGAAAGATTTATCCCTTACACATACATAACAGATACAGGGGTTCCTGAGGTTTCACCTTTAATCTGTGTCTCCCATAGTTCGTTTGTTTTACGTTTTCCAGTGAACATGAGCAGCGTGTATAAATACATAGAAAATTATTGGGTGAAATGTTTTTATCTAATAAATTTTGATGACAGATCATAAAGCATTGTGTAAAGATGCACAGGGATGATTTTAGAATACTTGCCACACAGCTGGGAGCCCATTACAAATTAGAACACAAAGATTTATGTGCTGCTCTGCCGCACGTTTTAACACAATTTAAAGAAACATTAAGCAGGAAAATGCATTCTGCAATTATTTAATAATGCATTAGGTATCAGTGTTACTTTAATTTGTTGAGGCATCATTTTTCCTTTGTAGAACCCTAAAAATAAGGCTGCCAACACGGTCATGCCTTGTCCAGTTGGTGCCATCACTGTATATTGGCCTGGTTATTTCCTTCAGCTGGGCCCAGCACACGGAGCCTTTGCACTGCTAAACAGGACTTGGCTTTTATTTTCTTGTTAATTTTCTTTTTCCAGTTACATTTGATAATTTGCTCATTCTTTTAATTTGGACAACTCTGAAAGTTGTTTTGTCTTTTCTCATTTGGATCAGAAATGTTGTTGCAATAATCCTTAATCTCTTATATAAGAGGGTTGTTCTCGATGCAGACACCCACCCTTGAGGGGACTTCACTGGCTGCTTCAGCTCACTACCACTGCTCCCTGCCCTCCTCAGCCAGTCCTTTGCTGGATCCAGACAGTAAGACACTCATGGGACTTAAAAAAATAAATTACTACTACTACTCTTATTATTATTATTATTATTATTGTTGTTGTTGTTGTTATTATTATTTCTATTATTGTTGTTGTTGTTATTATTGCTATTATTATTATTATTATTGTTGTT
>NW_024581053.1:489118-515716 GCF_017639235.1 Corvus kubaryi
TTGTTGTTGTTGTTATTATTGCTATTATTATTATTATTATTGTTGTTATTATTGCTATTATTATTATTATTATTGGTGTGGCTGCCCCTGGATCCCTGGCAGTGTCCAAGGCCAGGCTGGATGGGGCTTGGAGCAGCCTGGGATAGTGGAAGGTGTCCCTGGCAGGGGGTAGGACTGATGAGCTTGTGTTGGAGTCTTTTTCCCATGGAAACCATTCTGGAGTCTGCGTGTCCTCTGGGAACCCCTCTCTCTGCTGGCTCAGCATTTGCAGAGAATTTCAGCATTTGAGGCCTGTGTCTCAGTGGCAGCACACCGAGCACAGAAATATTTCCTGTGTCCTTGTGTCTGAGTTCCCTGTGCCCCCCTGTGCTGCCTCCTCAGCCCTGGGCAGCGCAGTGTCCCAGGGGATGTCACCACTGCCAGGCTCTGTGTCCCTGAGGAGCAGCCCCAAGCAGAGCCAGGGCTGGTCTCTGTGTGCTCCCTGTGATGCAGCACCTGAGCTGGCACCACTGTGACACCTCAGGGGCACCCAGGGGTGTGCAAAGGGCATCTCCCAAGCCCTGTTCTCCTCTGCCCTGCCAGGCGTTCCACGTGGTGTTCCAGAAGGCCCTGGAGAGGGCAGCTCCTGCTGAGAGCCTGGCAGGGCGGGTGCTGAGCCTCACTGACAGCATCACCTTCTCCGTGTTCCAGTACACGGCACGGGGGCTCTTCGAGAGGGACAAACTGACCTTCAGTGCCCAGCTCACCTTCCAGGTACCAGCACCACACACCAGCTGTGTGCCAGGGTTCAGTGCCACAGCAGCCCATACAGGGGCTGGGGGCTTGATTGTTTTCTCTGCCTCTCTTGGAATCACAGAATCATTTGGGCTGGAAAAGCCCTCCCAGACCATCGAGTCCAACCTGATCCCCACCTTGTCCCCAGCCCAGAGCACTGAGTGCCACCTCCAGCCCTTCCTTGGGCACCTCCAGGGATGGGCACTCCAAACCTCCCTGGGCAGCCCCTGCCAAGGCCTGAGCACCCTTTCCATGGGGAAATTCCTGCTGCTGTCCACCCTGAGCCTGCCCTGGCCCAGCCTGAGGCCGTTCCCTCTCCTCCTGTCCCTGTTCCCTGCCAGCAGAGCCCGACCCCCCCGGCTGCCCCCTCCTGTCAGGGACTTGTGCAGAGCCACAAGGTCCCCCCTGAGCCTCCTTTGCTCCAGCCTGAGCCCCTTTCCAGCTCCCTCAGCTGCTCCTTGCAGGATTTATTCCTGCCAATAACAGGCACAGATGCCGTGTTGGCTTTGAATTTCACTGACAAAGGTTATGTGAGAGAGTAATTCCTGCTTGCAGGACCTGGAAATACTGGCAAAGCAAACTGGCCTGGAAGGCTTCTTGCATTTAACATAAAGAAGTGCTCACTGCAGAGCTGCTGTACCATGTCCACTGTGTTTGTGTAATTTTAAGTGTCCAATCTGGCTCTGCAGCCAGGGCCTTCCCTTCAGGCTGCTCTCTACCCACCTGGATCTCAGCCTTTACCACATGGTTTTCCTTTCTTCCTGTTCTGTTGCCAATCTCCACACTCATTCTTGCTCCTCTTTTGGGACACCCAGAGCACCTACATGGTCTGTCCGTCACACCCCTCCAACATGGGGCACCCTGTATGTTTTAGTCACACATTTTTCAAGCACGTTAATTGAATAATGAATCTGCTGGAGTTTGTTGCTGCTCTGGATCCTGGCTGCTCTAGGATATCTCGTTTGTTTGGAATTGCAGATACTTCTGATGAATAAAGAAATCAACCCAGCAGAACTGGATTTCCTGCTCAGATACCCAGCACAGCCCGGAGTCACGAGCCCTGTGGAGTTCCTGTCTGACCACTCCTGGGGAGGAATCAAGGTACCTGATCCATGGGAAATCAGCTCCCCTTATCTCCTCTAAAAGCCCTTCAGGTGGATCCTTGTGGCATTTGGTGAACAAAATTCTGGTGAACCAAAAGGCTGCAGACGTGGAGAGTTCTGCAGGTCCTGATTTTGAGGGCTCTTCCTGGGTATCCCCAAGAAGATGGTTCTTCCCTCTGAGATTTAGCCTTCTCCCTGTTAGACTAGACCAAGAATACCCTCAGGGGTTTGTGGTTATGGTTTGTAAAGGACATGGAGATGCCCCATTATTTGGGAAGAAGTGCGAATTTCTGCAGGGATGTGCTGGGGTTGGAACTGTGACAGCTGCCAGGCCTGCAGGGAAATATTGTCATGGCAATGGGCAGGTCTGGCACCTGCCACGTGTTTGGAGTGAGAGGGGAGGAAGAGCATCCCAGAAAAATGACAGTTATCCCATATTTGCTCCTCTTTGTCAACAAATGTGAATTGTGCTGGGTCTGGACCTGATCCAGCAGGGTGGGATTTGGTTTCTGAAAAGGGTCCAAATACTCTCCACCTTGGCCTGTTCATTCACACCTTGCTGGAGCTGGAATTGTGTCCCTTGTCTGACTGTGGTGCTGGTCAGTCTCTGGCACCTGTGGTGATGTAAGAATCAGTTTTGTTTACAGCATGTTGCCTCTGTGGGACCTTTTCCTGGTGCTGTGAAGTAAGGAGTGAGGACTTCCCAGTTTCATTGGGATAGTTCTCAAATTTTCACCTGGGGCTTTGGGCTTTCCCTTTCTTTCCCTTCCCCCTGCTGAATGGAGAATGTATCTGGTTCCTGAAGAGGGACCAGACAGAAAATCTTCATCCAGGCCGAAGACATCTGTGAAGAAATTCCCACTTCATCAGCCTGTGATGTCAAGCAATGGAACCTCTCACTGAACCAGCTCTGTTCAGCCCCTAAAAGGTCTATTCCCATAATAATGAAGGAATTAAAAAAACCCCTACACCTTTTCCTTAATCATCTTTTGTTCAGTGGTGGCACTTGGCTGTTCAGATAGCAGCAGCAGCTTTAATTTTGTCCCTTAATTGAAGACAAATTAAATGGACCCTGAGGGTCAACACACACAATCAGGAGGGCTCAGCCATCAAGCCCACGGAACACCTGCTTTGTAACAGCAGATTTTGTCTTTGGGCTGTGCAGTCTGTATGGATTGTAGATGTACATCCCCATCGCTGCTTGACATCACAGCTTTTCTCAGCTCTGCTCTGTCCCTGCCCGTGTTCAGCCTGGGGAAATGTGGGCTGAAATGTGCATTTCAGTTCTCTGGGTTCTCATTCTGCACGGCCTGGGAGCATCCTGCCTTGTAAAGCTGCTTCTGACTTCACTCCTTTAAGCTTCCTCTGGAACATGACCTTCCTTCTGCCATGGGATTTAGAGGTTTCAGACTCTGATCCTCATTTTGGAGATACTTTTATGCATCTGAGGAAACACATATGTTTCCTGGCACTTGAGGACGTGGGTTAGTGGTGATGCTGGGTTGATGGTTGGGCTTGGTCATCTTAGAGGTCTTTTCCAACCTTTATGATTCTGTGATTCTCTATTACTCCAGCAGTGCCCAAGGATGCCTTTGCCACCTGCCTGCAGGAGGTACATTCTCCAAACAAACACCTGCTGGGCTTGCAGGCAGTTTTCTTTGTCAGGTCATCCCTCCTGTGCTGCCAGGCCCCCTCCATGGGGCTGAAATGGCCTTTCCTGCTCCCTGAGTGATTCCCTTCAAGATGAGCCCTTCCCACTCCGCTTCCTCTTCCCCATTGAAGAGCGTTTGTGGGTTTGTGGTTGAGGTGGAAACTCTGATGCCCACAAATGCATGGGAAGGTTTCCAGGTGTGCTGCACACCTCAGGTGTCCTCAGCCTGTACCTGATGGCTCCAGGAACTGCACATCTCCAAGAGTCACTGCCCAGACTCTGCACAAATTCTAGGAATTTCAGGACTTTGTGATAGTGAACTCTACATTATCAGATACTGAATACCCTTCAGGTTGTCTTTTGTGACGATTGTAGCATTGATTTTACTGTAAATAATATGGTTGGTGTCAACTTTATCAGTGTTTATGTTGATGTCTGTTGGTTTATTAGCCTTTGAGTTTTTGGCAATTCTAGTTACTTGAGGCATGGCTTTAGTAAAATCATATTTTGTCACAGACTGCTATAATTAGGTTAATTAGTCATGGCTTCTACACAGCTTATTAGCAGGCTAAAATCTCCTTTTCTTATATCAGGAAGATTAAATGCTATAATAAATTGTTTCTTCAACAAAGCTGGAGCAAAGTACACTTCAGATTTATATTTCAAATTCAAAGTGAAATTTAGCATTCTGCTGATTTTTCACAGAAACTTTGAAAATGCTCCAGCCCAAGGGGCTCCTTTGGCCAGGGGGTTCTGGCCAAGATAGTGCCGAAAGAAATCAATATTGATATTTGTGGCCCATTCTGAGCCTCCCACTTTGGGCACATTAACTTCTGAGGAAACCTCATTAAATGTTGAGGGCTCTGGGCATGCAACTGGCCTTGTGTGACTTGGCTGATTATTTACTGCTGGGGGTTGGTTAATATTATATATAGGCCAATAATCCTTTGCAGTTGTGTGGCTGTTTGCGGCTCGTGGTGCTGGAGCATCTCATTTAGGAAGCATTTGTTTATGATTTAGTTTTCCAGCTTCTTTCCAGTTCAGCACAAAGTTTCACAGAGCCTTTTGCTGTAAGGGGTGTGCCAGGGAGGGTCGGTATTCACCCCTGGATGAGGAAACCCACATCCCGGGCCAGAAGGATGTGGCTTGTAGGGAAAGGTAATAGCTTTTATTATATCTGCTGATAGACCTGGGAAAATAGGCACATTTCAGGCTCTTTGGTGCTTCTTTAAACCTGAAACAGGAATTTCATTCAAGCTGAATAAAGGCTGAGAAAAGCTGCTCTGAGCTTGGCTTGGTTCTGTTCATCAGTGAGATGTGTGGGAGGGAATGGTACCTGTGGGGAGCCCCTGTGGAGGAGCTTTCCTTGGCTCTGGAGCAGGGGAGGTGTTAGCAAAGGGCACAGTCATTGCCTCGGTGCAAATCCTGCCTCTGGGTTGTTGAGGGTTAGTTGAGAGCAGGAAGGGGATAGAATTTTGTCATTTAATTAAAGCAGTGCCTTTGCTGAGTCCCTGGCTTTAGTGCTCAGTGGAGTTGGTCATTTCAGTCCTCTCATTTGCAGGGGCTTAGCAGTGATCCCTCGAGAAGGAAAAAGTGTTCTTTGGCTCCTAATGAGGTTTTCTCTCTCTTTTCAATTTCTTTTATTACAGCCTGTTGTACTGTTCTCCCCCTCTGTGTTCCCAGTGTCTGCCCTGAAAGTTTTTATTTCTGTTGGTACTTCTGAAAACGTTTTCTGTGTCCATGCAAGGCTGGCCATTTCTCCTGGCTTGGCTGGTGGTTTCCTCACCAGTAAATATGTGGCCACACCTTAGACCACAGTGGCCACAACCATGTGCAAAAGCCATTTGGGAATTCTCGTTGTGGGATTGAATTAACACAGAATCCATGTAGAGATTGTCCTCTGGAAGGTGAGTATTCTCTGAATTCATCTCTGAAGTGATGCTCTGTGGTCCCTTGAACCCTGTGTGAAGCCCAGGCTGCCGTGTTGAGCTGTTCTTGGTTATCCCCAGGGCAAGGACAGACAGCTCCTGTCATGGCTCTTCTCTGAGCATGATATTGAAATGATGTCATTTGGTTTTAGGGTTGTTTGATCTTTCAAACTGGACTGTATCCAGGCTAACCAGTAAAATGAGCCAGCAGTTGTTTGCTGGCCCTGGCAGCACCTGACTGCACACAGCTAAACTCCCCTGACCTCCCAAACCAGAGCCACCTCACCCATTGTTTCCCATGGGCAGCTCTGCAGAGTCCTGCCCTGGGTCGTGCCCAGCATTTCCTGAGAGCAGGAGAGCTCACCAAAGCCAAAGGTGAGCCAGCAAGACACTGGCAAATTGTGTGGCTCACCCTGAGCCTGTGCCTGGGCACCTTCTGCAGGCACAGACAGAGGAGCAGATCAGCAGGGAGGGAGCAGCGCCTTCCCCTCGCCGTGCTGGGCTCTGAGACCTGCAGGGACAAATTCCTCCTGCCCATGCTCTGACACAGCCTTGCTCTGGAGCAGCCCTGTAGCAGTGGGTTTAGGCCTGAGTTTAGACCCTGTGCCCATCAGTGGCTCAGGCACAGCCTCACACAAGGCACGGTCACCCTTTCTGTTCAGGCCAGGCTGGTGTTCCCAGGGGTGCAGCAGAGCACTGGGTGTGTGCCTGGCAAAGATCACCTGAGCATCCCCTGGGGCCAGCTGGGCTCTTCCCAAGCTTCTCCACTACTGATGGAGCCGTGGGCTGTGCCCTCATGGTCTTCACTGCCAGGGTTGCCTTGGCCAAAACCAAAGCCAGGAGAAGGTGAGGGTGGTTCTGGAGGGGTTCCCTGGGACCCCAGTCATCCCAGCTGCCAATTCTCCCAAGCTCCAGCTCCTCCACGTTGCCCTGTGGTCCCTGGCTCCGCGTGGTGCACGTGGCTGTCCCCGTGTCCGGCTGTTCCAGGAGCCTCGGCTGGGATGCGCATTTCCCGAGCCTGATTTCCTTTGTGATATTTCCTGCAGTGCCTCTTCAGTGCTGAATGCAGATGTGTCCCACGGGATAAGTGCAGCGAGTTAATACACAGCAGGAGTACACCTGGCCAACTTGGATTACTTCTTATCCCAATCACTTCCCTCATCTTGTTCTGAAGAGGAAGAATTTTCATTATGTAGATATGAAAACGCCACTGAAAGGGCATTGTTTAATAAATGTGATGTTGAATAATGAGCTCTAAATACCGAATTCAGCTTTCGAGGAGGAGAACAGCCCTAGACAAAGTCGTATATTAACTCCATATTTATAATTTTGCAGAATGCAGATGATAAGATTGCGTGTGTGGCTTATGAGATAAAATACCGAATCATATGTTTTGCATTTAAGAAAACTGGAATTCTTTGGACAAAAGAACAGAAATCTCTCTTCCAACTTTCACTTCTTGCACTTTTTAGATGAAGAAATTTTTCATTCTTCTCCAGGATTCATTGTGACACAATCTGCTGCACACATTGTGCTCTCTGTGCATGTGCAATATCCTTTGATCAGGCTGGTCAGACGGGAAAGGCTCGCAGCTCACAGCTTCCCTTCTACCTTCAGAATTATTATTATGCCAGAAAACCATAGTCTTAATTAAATATCTTCCATTAACTCAGTTCTTCAGATGTGCAGCCTTTTAGAGCATCTTTGATAGAAAACATTGATTGTGACACTTCAAATGGACATTTATCTGCTCTCATCTAGAAGTTTCCTAAGGACATTCTTCTGTCCTCTGTATCAAGTCTCAGAGAAATATTCCCAGTGTCTCACAGAAATGCTACTTGAGAAGGTTTTACCTTTTTTTTTCCCCTTTTCCTTTTTAACCTGCTGGCTAACGATCTGATGCTTATCTGAAATACAGCAGAGATTGTGATCACATCAAATATTTAAGGACTCACTTTGCCGGTTTGATTGCAGAGTGGAAATCGAGTTTTCCTGGATGCTCTACAGCCTCTGTGTTTCCCTGACACAAAGCCTGCTGTCAGCTGAGCATTTGGAATGTAAAAGCCTCTTCACCCTCTAAATGGAAGGAAAGGGAAGTAATGGCTCCATCCTGCCCTTGGGTCACACCAACCCCAGGCTGGGGCAGAGGGGCTGGAAAGCTCGGGAAGGCCCTGGGGGTGCTGGTGACAGAGGCTGGACAGGAGCCCAGGTGTGCCCAGGTGGGCAAGAGGCCAATGGCACCCGGGATGTGCCAGCCCTGGGGTGGCAACAGGGCCAGGGCAGTGCCCGTCCCCTGTGCTGGGGCACCTCCAGTGCCGGGGACAGCTCTGGGACACTCAGGACAAGAAGGACATGGAGGGGCTGGAGCGTGTCCAGGGCAGGGAACGGAGCTGGGAAGGGGCTGGAGCAGCTGAGGGAGCTGGGAAAGGGGCTCAGGCTGGAGCAAAGGAGGCTCAGGGGGGACCTTGTGGCTCTGCACACAGGGCAGGGCTGGCACAGAGTGCTGCAGCTTCCATCCCCAAGGTTCTTTGAGCAGGGCTGTGACCACAGGTCACAGGGATCTCAGGGCTGTGTGTCCCTGCTCTGGGAGGAGCAGCTCTGCAGCTCATTCCCTCTGCTGCCTGTTCTTGAGGCCAGTCCTGCTCCCACAGGTGAGACCATCACGGTGCAGAGCTGGGAGAAGCCTCATCAGGGGACCAGTCCATACGTCTGAGTCCATATATCTGTGTCCATTATCAGGACTGAACCACGGACCTTGAGAGCTTTCCAGCAGGGGACATCTGGAGCAGCTGCTTCAGCTGAATTCTTGCAGACAAGGGGACATACTTTCTCTTTCAGCTTTGCTGTGCATTGGTCCATGGCGATGGCCCATCTGGGATTTATTACAACCAAATCCAGAAAAGTTTTCAGAAATACACAAGTATTTCTTTCAGCTGCCCTCGGGCCCCATGCCCAGCTTCTGGCTGTGTGTTGCTGATGTGCTGAGAGGCATCCAAGAGTGAAGAGGAAAGATGGAAAGCATGGCTTAGGAGAACAGCCTGACTTTGCAAGGCCCATTCTCAAACCCACTTGAACAAACTTTTTAGAAAGTGGAGAGAAAATGTCAACATGAACCCATCTGGGAAACATCTCAGGCAGAATGAGGAAAGTATGGTGGGTGGTTGTAAGCAACGAGAACACAAAGATTGTGACTAAGTCTCAGTTCTGTTACTGACCTTTCCTGTCGAGAGGAGCTGGCTTTAAGAACACACTGGTAGGAAGGAGATGAAGCCATTGTTCCCTAATTTATGATATTTCACTGGGAATTTTCTGAGGAAAGGTGGTGAGATCCAGCCCATCACTCATCAGATTGCTTGTGGTGTCCGCCCTGCACGTTGTGACGCCCTGGGACCCTGCAGATAAACAGGGTGGGTTTGTACAGGGATGTGCTGTGGCTCTGCACACCTTCTGTCCCCACTGAAATGCAGAAGCAGCAAGGAGGAGTTTGAAGGGAGACAGGCCCATACAGTGCCTTGAGCTTGTCAGTCAGCTTTTATGGAAGAAATAAGGAGAATTAAAATAACATTTTTTGTGTTGAAAGGTGATTGAAGCTTGGCAAACCCCATCAAATCTTTATTTTCACCTTTGGTAGAGATTTTTCTTATGAGTTAAATTATTCAGGTAGTGCGGCTAAACAGAAAGTAACACCTTCAGTGTATGAATAACACAGCCCCAAACCTAGGATGGGAGAGGTTGTAAAATAATGCATCATCTGCTACATTAATTGCTCTAGTTAATGGTAGTATTCAAATGGAGCAATTCATCTGCCCATACATCTTTTTCCTGAATGATCCAATCTATCAGTTGGAGCCAGGTGCAGGTCTGGCTTTGCCATTCTTCCAGGAGCTGTCATTTTCCAGCTGTGGGGATGCTGCTTTTCCCTAGAGACTTTTGGGCCAGCTGCAGAAAATGAAAGAAATGAATATTCACTGAAACCTGTATAAGCAGTGCCCACAGACAGTGTAAGACCTTTACAAAGTGTTTGGGGGATCACAGAATTGTGGGGTCGTTAAGGTTGGAAAAGACCTTCAAGATCCTCGAGTGGCACAACTGCTGAGCACTGTGAACTTCTCATGTGTGGATTTCTGCTTAAAAACTGTGTAATGCAATTCATAAAGCCACAGGTCCTTAGTTCTGCAAGTGAAATCGTGACTAATCATCAGGATTTAATCATCTCACAGATTATTACGACTGTGAGAATATTAAATATCATTTCTTTCCAGTGCTGACAGGTTGTGTGACTTTTGTAGAGAGAGGTTTGATGTTCAGAGTGTTCCCTACAGAACATAATTTTTTCAAGCAGAGGCTCAAGTTTTTTTTTAAAGCAAAGCAAGATATATAAGTGAAAACTGTAAGTAAAAACCAGATATAACCTGAAGCCTCAAAAGATAATGATAGCTTTTACAAAACCCCTCAAATTCCTTTATTTTGATTTCCTTCTGTCTTTTAAAATGCAGTCTCATGGCTGCTGGGGAGGTGGGTAACTGGGTGTTGGGAGTGTTCTGGCAGCTCTGCCTTTACTGGCTCTGTTTTATTTTCACCCTGTTTGTGTCAGTACAGGGCACAGCAATGAGGTGATGTTGTCCTGCCTTGCCCCAGAGCTGCTCTCGAGTCAGGTGGTATTTTAAATTATGGAAATACCTTATTTATACTTTTTTAAAGTATAATTCCTTTTGGAACTGAAGGGAAAGGAAACATGGTGCTAATATACGTGTTTGGGGTTTTTTAAGGTTTTGTAACATCTTATGAAGCAACACCTAGACTTGAGGCTGGCTTGAGCAGATGGTTCCCTTAGAGCAGTTGCCTTCAGTGATCAGAGCAAGTGTTCCCTCTAATGAATGTCCAGAACTTGTCGTGCTGTGTCTGGAACCAGGAGATAACTCATGGGCAGCAGCAGCCCTCTGGAGCTGTTCTCTTCTCTAAAGACTCCTCTGGATTCTGAGGGTTTCCTCTCCTCCATGGGTGCCCTCCCTGTCCCCCCAGACGTCCCCACAAAGATCCCCCCTTCCCTCGGATCCTTGGCCGTGTGTGGAGGACACTGCCAGGCTCTGCGATGGCATCCAGGGTTGGTGTCCTGCAGCCAGGGGCTGATCCGTGTTGTGTTTCCCGCAGCTGTGGGGGAATGGGAGAGCTCTGCATCTGGGAATGTGTGAGCCCCACGGGGCTGCTGACACATCAGCCCCACAGTAACGCTGCTTCTGGCTCAGACGAGGAACTGTCAGAGGAACCTGAGGTGATAAAGCAACTTGTCTGTGACTCAGTGAATGAAAAACCATTTTCTCTGAGAAGATGGTGGATCCTCTCCTTGACATGGTGTGAAGAGCCCTGTTTTGCTGAAAAATTCTCATTTTGAGATGTAAGCTCAAGGCCCTCCTGTTCCCAGCCATCAGAGATGATCGCAGTGTGGGTTGCAAAGACAAGAGCTCGGGTCGTCCAGCCCTTTGGATCATTTTCTATTTCAACCAATCATTTTTGTCTCTCTCAATTTCCATGACAGCTCTAAGTGACAAATGTACTTTTCATTATGTGGACAAAAATAGATACCCTGCACAGGTTGATGTGCAGCTCCCATCTGCTGCCCCAAGGTACTGCTCCTGCCTGGGAACAGGGATCTGTTCGTGCTGGACTAAGTTTCCTGGAAAAATTCACACCAGAGGTATTGAAAAGCAATTAATATTCACAGAAAGGTTACTGATTGAGAGAGCTTTCACTCCACTGGCTTTTAAATGGAAGCATCTCCCATTAATACCATCACTCCTAATAAATGCTATTAGAATTGTTGACTAATGAAAATTTTAGTGTTAATTTATGTAATACAGAGTTTTTATTTGCAATTAGAGCTTTCGTGATTCTGCAATATGTTGTTCAGGGAGAGAGGGAGGCTATCATTCCTGATTACATGTCTGTCATTTAGTTAGAAAAAAGCAATTTTCCAGAGTCTCCCTTGTTAACATCAGCCAAGAGACTTCTCGAAGCAGCAGCAGCCAAAGTTCTGAAGTGATATTTTGAGTAAATCTCATCAAAAGTGAGAAGATGTTTTATATAAGCACTTGCACTGAGAATTCCCTGAATTCAACATTTGCCATTGTATTACGCTCAGCCACGAGAGGTGCCCTGAATACATTTGTTGCTGCAAGGACCAGGGCTTGGCAGGTCAGAATTTGTGGCATCATTCCTGGGAATTCCAGTTTCTCGTGGTCGGTGCTCTGCTTGCTGGTTTTTCACAGAAATCAGGATATGGCGCTGGTTTGGAGCAAGTCCTTCTCTCACTGACATTCTCCTTGTTAGTGCAAATCCACACATGAAACAACAGCTGTTGAATCACTGCTTTGCTCACAGTCCCCATGAAATTCCCTGGATCCCTGGGACTTTGGCATGGGGCTGGTCAGGGGAGAGCTGAGCCTGTCCGTGCCGTGGCTCTGCAAACCCTCTGCTCTTCCCTGTGCCTTGGGTGGAGGTGTTGATGGAATGCTGCCTTTGGGCAAGGCTGGGGGTGTTGCAGAAGAGTTTTTGGTGGTATCCAAAAGTTCTCCTCTGCCCAGAGCTCTGGTTCTGGCCCTCAAGCACATGGCCTGTGAGGGAAGGTGGGGGATTTGTCCAGCTAGGAGAGGACAGAGCCACGTTCTCCATCTTGGCAGAGCGTAATAAGGATCCGCTGTGGCAAACTGCAGCTTGGGAGGCTCTGCTTGAACATATTTTTTAAAAAATCATCTCCATTAGTGTAAGGACAGCACAGCCCAACAGCAGGGCACCCAGAGGGGCTGAGAGCTTCACCTTGGATGGCAGCATTTTGGTGGGCACGGCCATGGGCAGACCCAGCCTGAGCAGGAGCTTGGCCTGGGCCCCTCCAGAGGGTTCTTCCAAGCATTGCTGCTGTGAAGCTGTGAGTGGATATACAGCAAAGGTCCTGGGTTGTGGCACCCTCTGGGAACAGCTCCACAACCTCTTTCCCTCTGTCATCCACAGGCATTCGACCCGGGAACAGGCTGCCCAGAGCAGCTGGGGCTGCTCCTGGATCCCTGGCAGTGTCCAAGGCCAGGCTGGACATTGGGGCTGGGAGCAGCCTGGGACAGTGGGAGGTGTCCCTGCCCATGGCAGGGATTTGAAATGAATTGATCTTTCAGGTCCCTTCCAACCCAAACCATTCTGGGATCCTGTAATTCCCACTGCTAAAAACCTGACTGCATTTGTTATCAGAAGCCCCCTTTTCTGACATCTTCCTCTACTCTCTTCACTCTCAGTCTGTAAATTCAGTCTGTTAGGAAGACCAAAGTTTTACACTGCTCTTGTCTTCTCACCGGGAAGCCTTCCAGAGGGAAAGTGGGGTTTTTAAAACAGTGTGATCCTCAATGTCTTCTGCCTTGTTTGCAGCAGACAATCCCTCACACCTCTGCCAGGGCCCTTCTGGGACTTTCCAAGCCCTGTGCAAGGGTGGATCTTCCCAGTTCATCTGAACAAGGTGTGAAAACAGCATTTCCTAGAGGGCTTCCTCAGGTGCTTCCCACAGTGAGGCCTTACGGGGTGGGAGCAGGAGCACTGCTGTGGGGAGCACCTCTGCCCATCAAGAAGCTTCTGCTTCCCTCTGATGCCCTTTTCTTTCTGTAGAAAGCAGCTCATTCACTGTCTGATATCCTTCCCTTGTCTTTAATCCTTCACTTGTCGTTTCTGTTTCGTGTTCAGCTGCTCACAGCTCCAGATTATGCAAAATGAAGATGTTTGTTTCAGTGAGAATTTTACTCGAATCCAGAAGAACCTTACCAGCTCTGCAATGTGTTCTGCCACCACTTGTCTGAAAGAGAATTTGGATTCTTCACTTGTCTGCATAACATTTATAGTTGCCACTTTCTAACTACAAAATTCAACTGCATTTTCATTGTAATTTGAATTTGTTTAATGCCTTGCTGGGCTGGTTTTTGGGGCCTTCTTCAGCTGCCTGTTTCTGCTACAGACTTGTAGCACCTAGAAGTTCATCTTCATGTGCATTTGGCAAGTAGAAACCAAATGATTTGATTTTTATCACGATCCTGGATGGGCTGAGTGCTTGAGCAGAGAAAGCACCCACCTCTTTACATCTGCCCTGTGTTTGTGGGGGTTCCTGGCTCCATGGTCACCATGAGATGAGTGGGAAGGCTCAGTGTTGTGGGTTCACAGAGGGATGTGAGTGGGGGAACAGAGAGAGAAAAGCAACTGCGTGTGTATGAAATGACCCAACCCTTGGTGGGGGGTTGGAACGAGATAATCTTCAAGGTCCCTTCCAACCCAAACCATTCTGTGCTTTTGTGAAGACAATTAAAACTCCAGCTGTGAAATCCCTTTAAAAAAGAATTTTGGTGAGCGTGGCATGGCTGAGTGCTTGTTCAGCACGTTTTTTCAGCAGCTGCTGTGGGTTTTGCTGCACAATTCTCCTCGTTCCTGTGGAATCAGTGAGGAGACCATGCAGCTCATGGGAATGCCAGCAATGTACTCTCCTATCAGACATGGGCTCCAAATTTCCGGCTCTCATCCAGAACAGGCATTTCTGGGATAACTGACAGCAGCAAGTCCTTGTCACCAGAGGCTTTTCCCAAACAGGAGAGGAGACTTCTTCCCTTTTTGGGTAATGAACAGGGTGTGCTGGTTGATGCCAAAATCTTTCATCCTTCCCTGGACTGTCTCTTCCAAGGAGAATGGACAAAATCTGCTCCTGATGGGTTTCTGGCTGTGGTTGCCAGACTCCAGCTCCCTGATGGAGCAAACCATGAGGAGTCAGTAGCGTTAGAAGAATGGTTCAGAGGCACATAGGCTTGTTCTTCCTGACCTTCCTTGAATTTTTGCAGGCTCTCTCATCCATGGAGGAATTCAGAAACCTGGATCGGGATATCGAAGGGTCTGCAAAACGGTGGAAGAAATTTGTGGAGTCGGAGTGTCCTGAAAAGGAGAGGTTCCCCCAGGACTGGAAGAACAAGTCAGCTCTGCAGCGCCTGTGCATCATGAGAGCCCTGCGGCCCGACCGCGTCCCCTGCGCCCTCAGGTGGGGCCCAGGGGCAGCTCTGGGGCTGGGCTTTGTGGGGAGCAGGAGCAATTCAGGGCTCTCTTTGGATTTGTGAATGTCAGTACATTTTTAGGATGTGAGTTCTGTGATATGGTTTCCTATCAAGGGGTCTTGAAGGAACTGTGAGGGTGGGGCAGGCCCTGGCACAGGGTGCCCAGAGCAGCTGTGGCTGCCCCTGGATCCCTGGCAGTGTCCAAGGCCAGGCTGGACATTGGGGCTGGGAGCAGCCTGGGACAGTGGGAGGTGTCCCTGCCATGGCAGGGGTGGAATGGGATGATCTTTAAGGTCCCTTCCAACCCAAACCATTCTGGGATTCAGTGATGTCTGAACTCTGCAAGCCAATCAACACATTGGGTTTAAGTGGAATTTCTTGGTTAGTGGGATCAAAGCTCACTGTCAGCAGCAGGGATGGAGCAGTGTAACCAGCACTGGGTGGGAGCAGACCTGCCAAGTCAGAGATAAGAATCACCATCCAGGTGTTACACATCTGCTGCAGTCTGGGTGGTCATCACAACCTCTAGAGTTCAATAACATCCATTTTAGTTACTAGGTAATTTTTGGCTGCTTCTTAGGCACCGGAATAAAGAGGAGAAGGAAAGGAAAGTCTTATAGAGGTTTTCTCACTCTTTTTTTTTTTTCTTTTCTGTAAAATGCAAAATTTATGTGCTGCTGGTTCTGAAAGTTGTAGTGGTAAATTATGTAGTGAAGGTAACTGGGCGAGGCTAAATTTCCCAAAGTTATGCAAAAGCAACATTCTTGTTCCAGGACAACCTAAAGGTCTTTCACTCCATTAGGATTTGGATTTCCTTTCTCTGTCCAATGTCTTGACATTTCTGTGATGTCTCATGCCCCTGCTTCTCCAGTAATTTATATTCCTGCACCACCTGATGTGCACACAGCAGCGTGTATTACTCAGTGCATGAACGACATCTGTTTGTGCTTTAAAGTTCACAGAAAAACACAGACAAGACTGAGTGAAGTCTCCCCGTGGTCAATGGTATTATTTTTTATTAGAATAAATACAACAGTTTATCATAGTGCTAATACTAATCCATCTTCTTTTTCGTTTCTTACTCTGATGGCTGGATTCTCCATGTGTCCCTCAGCTGAAAATACTGCTTTTCCTGTTGTTGTTTAGCTTGAGTAAAATAAGCTCTTGAAATTTTAGGTGCGACTTATGCAACTAAAATTCATTTCTTTCTTACTCACACAGCTCAGAAATAACTGGAACATCAAATTTCAGCCCCTTTCATATCTCTCTTTTATGAAAAGGGAATCCAAGTTCAAAAGCTTGGCTGGATATTTTTAGGGTTCTGGGCATGTCAAGCTTCTCTGTTTGCACAGGAGTATTTAAATGGGTTTTTGTATTGTTTTGTTTTGTCTCTTATCTCGAGGACACAAATGTGCAAACAGTAACTGTTCACTGAGCCTTCCCCAGGGCTTTGGAGATGCTTCTGGAAATACACCTGAGTTATCAACACTTCAGTGTGCCAACATTAAACACCTCACCAGGGATCCATGGACACCGTGACCAGTCCAAATCTTCCCATCCCTCTGAGGGCCCTGTCCAGACCTTGGGTGCATTTTAGGAGCAATATTTTAGCCCAACCACAGGTGGCCAGGGGGATTTTAGATGCCCTGGAATACTCCCACCTCATTTCCAGCTGCTGCTCAGAAAGGTGTGAGGACCTTTGTATCCCACATCACAGCTCCATGATGATGGTATAGGATTTCTTTGGGATTTAAGATGATCCAGCCCTGTACAGGCTTCTTGCATTTCATGGCCTGGGAAGTTGGGTGTTCCAGCCACTCTTCCTAGCAGATCCCTGGGAATGTTTGCCCAGTCTGGTTCATTCCCTTGGCCTAAGGAGCCATCAGGAGAAGCCCCTCTTACCCTGACTCACTCCTTAGACCTTCAGGGCCAGCAGTGAACCAACAACTGTAATTCCCTGAAGGATTTCCCCCTGTAAATATCCATTTCATCCTTCAATCTTATTGAAGAACATCAGCCAAAAGCTGCTGGTAGCACCTTGTGCTCCCACTCCTCCACATCCTTGATGAGGTCAGGTCAGTCCAGCAGCCTCTGGTGAGGTGTGGCTTCGTCATGGTGAAGTCCTTGCAGGAGCACTGCCTTAGGGACAGACCGTGGGGACAGTGCAGCAGGACTCAGGGCTCTGGTGCCTCCATGGTCATTGCATTCACTGCCCAGAGAAGGGCTCATGGGCAGCTGTGGGTGTGTGCAGCACAGATCAGCCCTCAGACAGCCACGTGGCTTGCAGGATACATTTTTATTTTTCTTCTGGCGCCATTTCTCATCTCCTGCTGCTGATATGGTGACCCAGCCCCGGGGACACCTTGTTTGAAAGGCACCACACGTAGGGACTCCTCCAGCCTTCCCTCTGCTGCGCTGGGGTCCCACCTGGGAGCCTCCCTCTCACGTCACTTGTGCTGCTGAGTCCCCAGGACACCGTTTCAAAGACCTGAGACCTGAGGTAAAACAAGAATGTTGTGACCTTGGATCTGATGGACTTTGTGAAATTTTGTGACCTGAAGCTTTCCAGCAGCAATTGAGCAAATCTTGACCCTGAACAAAAATTCTACTTGAAAGAGGTACCAAAAACATGGAAGATTTTTTTTTTTTTGCAATCCCTTAGGCATTTCTGTTCCAACTGCCTCTCACCAGTCCTTGAAGGAGCTTCTCAGCTCTCTTAGAAAGAATTTGGCTGCCTTCAAAAGGCCTGAGTAATCCACCTGCGCTCCAGCAGCATTCCTGGGCTTTGGATATAACATTCCTACCTTTGAATCGGTGTTCAGTGTCTCTCTCTTTGTAAAGCAGTGATGTCAGGAGCTCACCCTGGGGGAATCCAGCCAGAACATTCTCCATGCGCCGTGCTCTGCTCCGGCAGCTGCTGTGGAGCTGAACCTTTCCCTGTTCACTCCCTTGTATTTTTCCTTGTCACTCCCATGCTCCAGATATTCTTAGAGCCCTTCCCTTTCAGCTTTCCAGATCAAAGTAATTGTGTAAATCATCTGGACTTCCTGTGGATTGGTGCTTCCTCTGGAAGGCTGCTCGGACTGCAAAGCACGTGGCTGGTTCTTGTATCTCGTACCTTAACTTATTTCTTTTCTCCTGAGATTCCTGAGTCACAATCAAGGCATTGTGCTTCTGAGTGCAGCCTTGGGCTGGCAGCTCCCACTGCTCCCCATTCTCACTTCCCTCTGTTTGTCAGGAGCTGGTGTCTCCTGGGGTATCCCTGCCCTGTACACAGGGCCCAGCATTGCTCCCAAGGGACAGCCCTGCAAGCCCAGCTTGCAGATCCTCTCCACAAATATTTCATGTTTGTTTTCCTAATTTCAGTTTCTAAATCGCTTGAGTCATCAAAATTGGAAACTAATTGTAGGACAGGTCATATGAGGAGCGGCTGAGGGAGCTGGGAAAGGGGCTCAGCCTGGAGAAAAGGAGCTCAGGAGAGGCCTCCTGGCTCTGCACAACTCCCTGACAGGAGGATGCAGGGTCGGGCTCTGCTCCCAGGGAACAGGGACAGGACCAGAGGAAACAGCCTCAAGTTGCACCAGAAGAGGTTTAGATTGAATATCAGGGAGAACTTTTCCAGCTGAAGGGTTATCAAACCCTGGCACCATCCCTGGAAGTGCTCAAAAAACCTGTGGGTGGGACACTTGAGGACATGGGTTATGGTGAACACAATTGGTGGTGCTTGATACTGGTCGCGCTCGATAACCTTGGAAGTCTTCTCAATCCTTCATGATCTGGGATTCCATGATGATTTACTGATTATTTGCAGGGGAATCTGCATTTTCTGAACAAGCTGGCAAAAGTTGTTTCTCTCTGGCAGAGATTTTGTAGAAGAAAAGCTGGGCAGCAAATACGTGGTGGGGAGATCCCTGGATTTTGCCACAACCTTTGAGGAATCAGGGCCTGGAACCCCGATGTTCTTTATCCTGTCCCCAGGAGTGGACCCACTGAAGGATGTGGAGAAACACGGTAAATAAATAAATCCTGTCTCTAGGCACACCTCAGCACTGCTGCTTATCTGCTGCATTATTATCTTAGCACGACACGCCTGTTTCGTTGGGGTTTTTTTTTTTCCTCATCTCTTTGTAGATAATGAAGTAATATGTTAAAACCAGATAATTGTGCGAGGATGCGACGGGATTTTGGGATGGTTTTATTGTTTTTCTTAACGTTTCTTGGATTTTCATCTTAAATTTAAATTAAACTTGTCTCTCTCCTGCACTGCCTGGATTCCCAGTGTGGTTCACACTGCAACAATCTCTGAGTTGGGTTTGTGCACAACCTGTAATTTACGTCAGAGATATCTCACATGCTGTCAGATGCTTGTTACCAGGAAAGGTTGAACCAGAGGACCCTTGAGGTCCCTTCCAGCCTGCTATTCTATGATTTTATGATAACTAAAAATAAGCAACAGCTCCCTGTAACAGATTGCTGCTTTATGGCAAAGTTTCCAGGCTTTCTTCCCGTCCTTCCTGAGCTGATTTCCATGTGGATGGTCAGCTGTGGAGCTGTCAGCTGGCTCCAAAGCCAAAGGGGCTTCTGGGAGATGCCTCCCTAGAGAAGGCACTGATGCCCTTGTGCTGCAGCCACTGCTGTGCTCCAAAGCCACCCTTGTGTAGAATTTGCTCTGGGTCTTGGCTCCACTGTGGAAAAATTTTTATTTTCATCCTGAACATCCCTCTGGAGCAGAGGAATCTGATGCCTTTGGGGCTGGACAGTCCCAGGACTCAACATCATCTAGGCTGGCACAGACCAGGGCAGGAGAACAATGACCTGTAGGTTCCTTTTCCTCTCTGCCTTCTGGGCCATCCCAAAATAAAGTTGGAGTGATCCTTTACCCACATTCCCAGGGGCAGCTGTCAGAGCTGTTAAACCTGGTGCAGCCTCAGCCACAGGCAGCTCACTGTGGGGAATTCCTGGGCTTAGCTTTGCATTTGAGGCTCCTTCTGCCCCCAAACCAGGTGTCATTACTGGGAATTGAAGGGACCCCCCCCTCCAAAGGGAGCTCCTGTCACGTCCCTGGCTTCCTTTCGGAGCCACGTTAGTGATCCTGTCTCTCACTGTTAGTTCCTTGTATGGGCAATGAAGCACTAAAATCAACCCATGAGTGGTTTAACTGGAATTGTAAAGATGAGCATAGCTGAGCACCTGGGGTCAGTCAGCCAGAAAAGCTACAGCAAGAAAAAGTGAGAAGAGAAGCAATGAAATAAAATCATTGCTACAGAGCAGCTGCACTGGCCTTCGAGCTGCCTCTCTGGGGCTGTGTTTGGCTCGTTATTGGTATTTTCTCTGTCTTTCATTAGGTTTTATTAAAGTGCAGGATGATTCCTGTGAATGGCAGTCAGCTTCTTGCAGATGCTGCCCACTCATGGCACCTTTCCTTGGCGTCACAGGGAGGGCCCTGCAGCAAACACCGTGGGCTGGAGGAGCTTTGTGCCCTTCCTGAGTGCCCATCCCCTCCCTTCTGCAGCCAGCAAGGAGGGGCAGGGCTGGCATTGCCAGGGCAGGCTCACTGATATCCCTCTGCAGTGAAAAGAACAACCAATATTCATTTATTATTGGTCATCTGGTTTGGGGTAGTGCCCTGGTTCTGTGATTTGCCCCATCCCCTCTCGAGACAGTGGATCTTGAAGGTAAAGGAGAAGATCAGCAGCTTTCGAAGTTGGCAGCAGCCAGAGAGTGTGGGAAAGAGAACTGGAAACTTTAAAATGTGGGAAGCTGTATCCCAGGGGAAGCTGTGGTGAGGCTCAGCAGAGAGCTGGAGTTTGGAGGTTTGTTCTCCTCATGGCCAGCTCTTTCCAATCTTTTCCCACGAGATGGTTCCTAAGCCTTGCAAGACAAATCTTTTCTTTGTTTCACTCTAAAGCTTGCCTGCTTTTAGCAGGAATCGGGAATTCAGGCTGCACCGTCTGCAGGAAGGCAAACCTGCATGCAGAGATAAGTGTGGGCAATCCCCAGGGATCAGCGTGTGGGGATGAGTCCTGACTCCCTGGCTGAGCCCAGCCCATCCTGGGGGATGTTCGTGGGGCTGTTCCCTCTGGCAGCTCAAACTGGGGTTTGTCTGGGAGAGCTGGTTCCCCTGTGAGAGGGACAGCAGCGGGGGTGCTCTGTCTGTGGATGACAGATTCCAAACCTGGCCAGGAGATCTGCAGCCGTGAGCACAGAAACGATCTGGGATGCTCCAGAGAGACCAGGGGAGGCTGAAGGATCATCATAGACCACATGAAGGGACACTGAAGAGCTGCCATCCTTCCCCCAGAGCAGGGCAGTGAGTGACAGGGGTTTGGGGTTCCCAGCCTGCAGTGCAGAGGTGGAGGGACACTGGGAGGTGTCCGGGTGGCTCCCAAACCACCCCTTCCCATGGCCTGTGCTGACTCCACTGGGGCCTTCCCACAGGAAGGCAACTCCAGTGATGCTCCATGAGAAATCTGGAGGGATTCACTGCTCTCCAGGTCCCAGACACCTTGCTTGAGGCCACAGGAAGCTCACACGGATTGCATTCCAGCTGCCCTCCCCAAACCCAGCTGGTGCACCCAGCCTGCATTGCAGGGGCTTTTCCCCACCCAGCTGTGGGTGTTCAAAGCCTGGTTAATCAGCAGGAAAAGATTTTAATTTCTTCTCACAGTAAAATGTGTTTTTACACGAGGTTGCAGGGGAATAATGTTCTTTAAACAAGAAGCACTGTGTAACAACGTACCTTTGTGTGGATGCTGCTCTGTAATTAAAAGAGTTTGGGAGAAGCTGCTGCTGTTTGAGCACTTGGGCAAGGAGTGGGTGAGAGCCAAGAGAATGAGACAGGAGAGCTGATATCAGGAGTGGGATAGCTCATGTGTGAGGTTGGGTACGAGGGAACTCTGCCTGGCTGTGCTGGGGCCCGGCCCTGCCTCCCCACCAGGGTGCTGAACTCACTCCTTGTTCCCTCCTAGGGAAGAAACTGGGCTACACCTTCAACCACAGGAACCTCCACAACGTTTCCCTTGGGCAAGGCCAAGAGGTGGTGGCTGAACAAGCTCTGGACCTGGCTGCAAAGGAGGGTCACTGGGTCATCCTCCAGGTACGGGGTCACTGGCCAGTGCTGCCCTTCTCCCAGCTTGTCCCACTGCCATGAGGACAGCCTGCCATGCCTGTCTGGGGCCATGGGACACTGTGTGTCCCAAGCAGCCGCCTCTCCCTGTGTTGCTGCCATCCCTTGCTTTGATCAGGCCCTGCCAGTTTGGGTTTCTGGAGCTGTCTGTGGGGTGTGCACGAGCAGGAGGTTGTGCTGCACTTCCCTGCACCTTTATTTGCTCCAGGAATGAATGAAGAGCTCTGTTCTGGGAGCCCCTGGACTCGTTCTCTGCCTGCTGCCCAAAAGTCCCCCTGCACCTCAATGAGCATGGAGGGGCCACTCAGGGAGGAAGCTCTGCAGTGGGGCTGGCTCCTCTGCACACCCCAAACCAGGGAAATGCTGCCAGCTCTCATCACAACCCCACAAAGTGCTTCAGAGCCTGCTGGGGTGCGGAGGGAGCTCTGTCTCTGTCAAGTGCTCTCAGGAGCTGCTCGTTAAGTGAGTGCTTGGGTTTGCTGATGTGCACTCGGTGATGTCAGCTCTCATTACAGGTTTTGGGAGCCCCTCTGATTTCCTTGATGTGGATTATATAAACTTTTATTATCACTGAATTGTTTGCATAAAATTAGATTAAGACAAAGCTCTGAGTCCTGATCTGAGCCCTCAGGCCTGGTTACGAATTGAAATTAAATACCCTTGATATTTTGATCTTAATTTTTGCTTTTTTTTTTTTCTTGCAAGCTCCCTTTGAGGTAAACAATGCTGAGCTTCTCTGGAGCTTTTAATATAGAGAGGGCTGCAATCCTGGCATCTGCCTTTGAGGTGGTGCAGAAGGAAAGATGCAGCTTTTTGAGCTGTTCAGTAATGCAGAGTGAAGAGTTATTTTCTACAACGCCTGTGTGCTGCTGTAAAGGATCTGTCAGCAGTGCCAGTCTCCATGTGCTGCTTCAGTGCTAACAGACAAGCACTGGGGGCCTGAAGCATTTTTATTACATCCATTCCCATCTTCTCTGGTGGTCAGAGCAAGCAGTAAGAGATCTCAGCAGACACTGAAAGGTAAAGGAGAATAAATCCTTCCCTGTGAGGGTGGGCAGGCCCTGGCACAGGGTGCCCAGAGCAGCTGTGGCTGCCCCTGGATCCCTGGCAGTGCCCAAGGCCAGGCTGGACATTGGGGCTTGGAGCAGCCTGGGACAGTGGGAGGTGTCCCTGCCCATGGCAGGGGTGGCACTGGATGGGCTTTCAGGTCCTTTTCCACCCAAACCATTCCATGATTTTATGATTCTGTGATTAAATGAGAAGAAATCAGATTTCTGTACAAGAACAATGTTGGTGGTTGGGCTGGCTGGTTTTCCAGGTGTGACTGTCTCAGGTTCCCCCTGCGCTCAGAGAGGAGCTCGATCCAGCTGGGTTAGGGTCAGGGTGCTCTGCTGCATGGGGCAGGCTCAGCAGTCCCCCAGTGGCCCTGGGGACAGGATTCCAGGTGCCAGTGCTGGGTCAGGGTCAGTCAGACATCTGGGATTGCCCCTGGTGTAGTCACAGAGCTGGTGACACCTCATACAGGCAAATATTCCAGTTGTGTGCTGTGCTTGGCCTGGAGTAACGGGGTGTGGGCAAGAGTGGCTCAACACAGAGCTCAGAGCTCTTTCTGCTTTTGTTCCTAATCCCAGATTCCTGAGCAATCCAGCACTGAGGGCCCCACGAGGAGCTGGAGTCTGCCTTGGTGGCACTTCACCCTCGGGACAGAGCTGGGCACGTCCAGCAGGGTTTGGGGCAGGCAGCCCCAGTTCCAGCATTTGGAGGAGTGACAGCAAAGCAAAGGCACTTCATTGTCACCCAGCCAGGCCAGGCTGCTCCGCTCCAGAGCCTGTCTCTGCATCTCACTTTGCATTCCCAGCTCCTCCCAGGGGCTGGAGCTTCATGGAACAGGAGAAGGAGGGAGAGCAGCCTGAGAGGCTCAAGGTGTGTCCCCTACATTGGATTGGCAGGCAGGAACCCCTGGTCTGACAGAACTCCTGTAGGGTCAGCAACTTCCACAGCAGGAAAGCACCCTCTGGCCAAACTGGGCTTTAGGAGGCTGGACAAAGCACCTTCTGAAGGCTGAAAATCTGACCTTTGGCAAAACCAGTGCCCAAACTCATCCCCATGGGAGTCAGTGAGGAGGGGTCCCACAAAGGATTCTCCTGCCATTGCAGTCAGAGGGGGATCAGAGCAATATTTGCCTTATGGTTTCTTTCTTACGGAAAGATCCTCTGGCAGGATCTTTCCAGCAAGGTTTTGGTGACAAATACCTCACAACCAGTTCCAGGAGTGTTTGTACAAGATCTGGAATGCCACAGACAACTCAATTTACAGAAGCGTCACAGGATTTGTGGATCATTGCATTACTAATAAAAGAGAGGACAGAGCAGATCTCAAGAGGCACTCGGGGTAATTTTACCCAGATTAATTAAACTCATTATTTCCAGGCTGTATCCCACCCACAGCACAGTTACACCCAGGCTTCCCATTTGTTTCTGAGCAGACAAAAAGCAACTGTTAGCTTTACTTCTGTATTTTGCTATCCCCTGACCAACAGCTCAGCTCATGTGGAGCAGAGCTTCTCATACTCACATTGTCCAGGACAAACACTTGAAGGGATCATCTGGGTGGCTTTTACACACATGGCTCATTACTGGTCCTTGATTGGGACCTGACATAATCAGAGTCAAGGACTTTGAGCACTAAGGAGTTGGGGAATTAGGTTTGTGGGAGTTAAAGGGTATTGAGGCAGCTGGGAGGTTCTTATTGGATTACAGGAGCAGGATCCCTGCTGTGCTGGGAAGGGCTGCTGTCCTAGGGCCAGCTCCTCTCAGTTCTGGTGCCTCCTGACACAGCAGGAGGTGAAATGAAGACAAAAGCATCCATGCCTGTCCTGGGAACTGCAAAGTTTCTCAGCTCACTGAAAATTCATAGGTTTTCATAAATGACTCATTTTATGGGAGAGAACAGCAGAAATCCACCCAACCCTTCATTTCCATGGGAAGACAATCTCCCTCACCCTGGCAGAGCCTGGCCAGCAGCTCCCTGCTCCTTTAGCACCAGTGTTGTTCTTGTCTGGTGGTGTCAGCTTTGCTGAGCCCTGGTACAGGGTGCTGACAGATGAGGAGAGTGAAGCCCGGAGCTAAAATTATTCTCTACAAGTACAGATGGTCCAGCTGCAAAATAGGAGCCCCTGAGGCAAAAGTGCAGCTCTTTAAAGGAGCCTTTGTTACCTGAGGGCTGCAGGAACAGCCCAGCTCAAGCCCAGCAGCTGCTCTGTTCCTGGCACTGAGGAGCTGAGCCTGATCTTTGAGCTCCACAAAGCCCCATTTGATAGCGGGCTCAGCCTCTGGGTCTCCTTAGCAACAGTTCTTAGGTTTGGAAGGCTTGGAAGCAAGGGGTGGGTACCATTTGGAAGTGCAGCCAGAGCTCATTGTCAGCTCCTCACGGCTCTGGGGGGCAGGAACAGCTGGGCCCCACAGCTGGAGATGCTCTGGTGAGGCTCTGTGCAGTGCTGGGGATTGTTCAGCCTTGAGAAGAGATGACCTGGGGATTCCATCCCCCTGGATGGTGAGGAGTGAAGAGCAGACTCTCTCCAGTGGTGTGTGGTGGCAGGACCAGGGGCGATGGGGACCACTTGAAATCCAGGAAATTCCATTTAAACATAAATACAATCTTTTTTCCCGTGTGATTTCCCAAACACTGGATGTTGCCTGTAGAGTTTGTGGTGTTTTCATCCACAGGGCACCTGAGCATGTTCCTGGGCCACGTGCACTGCCTGCCACTGCTTTGAGCAGAGGGCTGGGACTGGGGGATGCCAGAGGTGCCTGCAGCCTCAGTGACTCTGTGATCTCTGCCTTCCCATGCTGAGTTATCCATGGATCTGCTTTCTCTGATGCCTGCAGTCTCCTCTGTGCAGGCAGGAAGGAGCTTTGCATTAAGCTACGGGTTAGCACAAGCTGTGTCTGCTCGGTTTCCCCCTCAGAAGCCTTTTGCTGATCCAGTGGCCACCACAGTCACCAAATGAGCTTTATCAGCTTACCAGCAAAGACGCAGTGGAATTTGCTTGTGTTTGTTCAGATGCACGTTTGAATGCACTGATGGAGGGAAGAGTTCAGACGTTAGATATTCCCAGTTTAATTGTAGTCTTCATCCATTAGCCAAAATGTCACTTCCCTCTCTTTGTGATCAAGTTAATTTAATTCTTGAGCATCTTTCCATTTTCCTAGGTTGCTGCTTCACTGAGTCAGGTTCATGTGTTAAATTGAGTAACAGTGAGCTCCTGGAGCAAACCTGTGTGAGATTCATCACTGTATCATAAATCACAGAATCCCAGGATGGCTGGGGTTGGAAGGACCCCTGGAGATCCTCTGCTCCCACCCCTCTGCTCCAGCAGGGTCACCTGGAGCACAGGGTCACATCCAGGTGGGTTTGATTATCCCCAGGGAAGGAGCCCTGGACAGCCTCTCTGGGCAGCTGTCCTGGGGCTCCAGCACCCCCACAGAGGAGAAGTGTCTCCTCCTGCTCACACAGAGCCTCCTGGGTGTCACTCTGTGCCCGGTGTCCCTGTCCTGTCCCTGGGCACTGCTGGGATCCGGCCGGCCCCGGCCGCTCGGCCCCCGGCCCTGAGGCGTTGGGACACAGGGATGAGGTCCCCTCTGGGCTGTCTCTTCTCCAGGGGAGCAGCCCCAGCTCCCTCAGCCCTTCCTCAGTCCCCTCATCATCCTCGTGGCCCTCACGGGACCCTCTGCAGTGGTTCCCTGTCCCGGCTGAGCTGGGCAGCCCAGGGCTGGGCACAGCTCCAGGAGCAGGGCAGAGGGGCAGGATCACTCCCTGACCTGCTGGCACTGCTCTTCCTCCTGCCCCCAGATCCCACTGGCCCCTGGCCCCAGGACACTCTGCAGGCTCAGGGACAGCTCGGTGTCCCCCGGGACCCCAGGACACTCTGCTGGCTCAGGGACAGCTCGGTGTC
>NW_024581053.1:515726-517303 GCF_017639235.1 Corvus kubaryi
CCCCGGGACCCCAGGACACTCTGCTGGCTCAGGGACAGCTCGGTGTCTCCAGGACACTCTGCTGGCTCAGGGACAGCTCGGTGTCTCCAGGATCCCGGGTCCTGCCCATGACAAGGGGTTGGAATTGGATGATCTTTGAGGTCCCTTCCAACCCAAACCATTCCATGACTGTGATTTTGACACCACGTCCCAGGCCAGGCCGGTTACATCTCATCCCCACCCCAAACCTGGGAACAGCAGAGCCCTTCCCTGTCCCTCGGGGTCCCCCAGCAGCACCAGTGAGCACGGGCAGTGTGGGTGGCCTGGCTGTGCAGCCCAGCCAGCACAGGGGTGGAACAACGGGAAACATTTTCCAAGAGATCTCACAGGAGAACGAGACTCTGTGAAAACAACCAGCTCTCCTTGTCACAGGAGGTGATTTGTGACAAGGCCTGAAGGAGAAGGGCACTTTCAGAGAGGGGCAGGGTCCCCAGTCGCTGCCAGCACAGGGAGGGGAGCGTGTGCTGCTTTGCGTACATGTGGTGCTATTTCTGATGGTTACCGTGGCAACGCCTGTGCTTGATGTTCCGCCTTGTGAAGGGCAGACACACAGAGGGGCTTGGGAGGGACCCCCCAGAGAAAGGCCTCTGGTGCTCCCATGTTCCTGCACGTGCACCCCAGCCCAGCCCTGCCCACAGCGCCTCAGCCTGCAGCACCTGCTCTGGGAGCAGGGGATGGTCAGCGGGGATGGCCAGTGGGGATGGTCAGCGGGGATGGTCAGTGGATGGTCAGCGGGGATGGTCCGTGGATGGTCAGTGGATGGTCAGTGTGCAGGGGATGGTCAGTGTGGATGGTCAGTGACAGTCAGTGGGGATGATCAGTGTGAATGGTCAGTGGGGATGGTCAGTGGATGGTCAGTGACAGTCAGTGTGGATGGTCAGTGGGGATGGTCAGTGTGGACGGTCAGCAGACGGTCAGTGGATGGTCAGCAGACAGTCAGTGGATGGTCAGCGGATGGCCAGTGTGGACAGTCAGTGTGGATGGTCAGTGGATGGTCAGTGTGAATGGTCAGTGGATGGTCAGTGTGGATGGTCAGTGGATGGTCAGTGTGGATGGTCAGCAGACGGTCAGTGGATGGTCAGCAGATGGTCAGTGTGGATGGTCAGTGGATGGTCAGTGTGGATGGTCAGTGGATGGTCAGCAGATGGTCAGTGTGGATGGTCAGTGGATGGTCAGTGTGGATGGTCAGCAGACGGTCAGTGGATGGTCAGCAGATGGTCAGTGTGGACAGTCAGTGTGGATGGTCAGTGGATGGTCAGCGACAGTGTGGATGGTCAGTGTGGATGGTCAGTGTGGATGGTGTGTGGATGGTCAGTGGATGGTCAGTGTGGATGGTCAGCAGATGGTCCAGATGGTCAGTGGGTGGTCAGTGTGGACGGTCAGTGTGGACGGTCAGTGTGGATGGTCAGTGTGGATGGTCAGTGTTTCAGGCTGCCCACGCTGGCTGGTGGTTGTTGGTAGCTGGCACATCTCTCCACACCGTGGCCAGCTGTGCTCTCCTCAACCTGCTCTCCTCACCCTGCTCTCCTCACCCTGCT
>NW_024581053.1:517313-574771 GCF_017639235.1 Corvus kubaryi
TCCTCACCCTGCTCTCCTCCCCGTGCTCTCCTCCCCGTGCTCTCCTCACCGTGCTCTCCTCACCCTGCTCTCCTCCCCGTGCTCTCCTCAGCCGTGCTCTCCTCAGCCGTGCTCTCTCAGGTTTTGTTTTCTGACTGCTGGGAATTAATTTGCAAAGTTTCCTTCCACCCTGTGAATCCCTCCCACAGCCTCTCTGCCCGGCCTGGGCAGATATATTCATTGGAATTATGAATTCTTAGTACCAGCCCATGTTTTGCTGCATCTGTTCCTCTCTTTCATCCCTTCTATCACAAAAGGACAGGATATAAATGCGCTCAATTATCACAGGGCTGGAAATATTCCCTAAGTTGGCTGTTAGCAGGCAGTGATACCCACAAATAATGATCACTGGTGTCATGTCAACACAAGCAAAAGCAATTATTTTTGAGCTATCTAACACCACAAAAGCAGATGTGGGAAGAAACTACCAATTAGAGATGAAAACACTTAAGGTCAGATATGCAGACTATGATTAAACTGATACTTAATGCATGAGTTTTCTCTTGATATTTTCTTGAGCTCTTCCCCTGTTTTATTAGATCTCTGTGGTGTTGGAACCACTTTGGTTGCAGGTTTCAGTCCTGACTGTTTGACTTGTGTTTGTAGAGTGAGTTGGTTGTCTGGGCCCTGGGGATGATCTCATCTCCTGAAAGCCTGAGTGCATCAGGCCAGCGCTGGTGCAGCAGCACTCAGGTGTAATTGCATTCTGTCTGCTGCTCCTCACACAGTCCTTGTTTGCGAGAAAACAACCCCAGAACACGATCCCTTTGCCCAGGCATCTCCTCTCATCTCCCCCCACACCCCAAACTCCTTTTCACCCACGTAATACGAGCACAACCCTAACCCATTTCAGGGAAGGGGACTGAATGTCTGCAGTTCTTAATAACAAATACTGTTCGCAGCCATGTCAGTCAGACTTGGGGCAACAGAACCGGAGGCAGCAAAGTGTCGGTGGCTTCCCCAAACAACAATTTCCTTGGCTCACACCCCTTGGTCCATCTCTGAGTGCTGATCCATCCCTCCAGCAGGTTCAAATCCTGATAACAGTGACAGCAGCCACCACTCTGTCCCAGCCTACAGGAGCTCAGCTTTTCCTTCCCACCATGTTCATCCTCTTCTCCAGTCCCAGCTGGGATGTCTGCATACGTAGCTCACCAGAAACCTCACAGGAGGCACCTGCACCCTCTACCAGGAAAGCCAGAAGAGGTTTCTGTGTTCCCATGAGGGAGCTCCCAGGGTGTCCCTGTGTGGCACCAGTCCCTGCGTGGCTCAAGGCGCTGCCAGCCCGGCTCCTGCCTGCCCCAGGCACATCCCCAGCCTCAGCGAGGGGTGGTGGAAATAGTGCAGGTGTGCAGAGATGTTGGAACAGGGCAGGAATGGAATCACCATCCCTGGAAGTGTTCAAAACCCATGTGGATGTGGAACTTGGGGACACGGGTTAATGGTGCTGGTGCTGGGGTGGGGGTTGGGTTTGGTGATTTTAGGGTTTTTTCCAGCATTAAGGATTCTGTTTCTCTCTGTGACTTCCAGCTCAGCTCCACTCTGTGATTCTCTCAACTCCCAGAGCACCCTGAAGCAGTAAATTGGCAGTTTAGTTCTGTGTCATATGAAAACGCTCTTCCACTTTTCTGCCAAAGCTTTCAGCCTGCTCTGTTCACCCTTCACTCCCTCCCTCTGCCCCAGCCTCTGCTCCCTCCAAATGGGCGAGGCTTTATTGATGGAGTGTCTCCTTTTGGGGGAGTTCAATCCTCTTGGAGCTAAGAGGAGTGGGAGCTGGGTGCTGTTTACATGATGAAGGCCCACCATGGATTTATGGAGTGGCAAAACAATGTCTGCAGCTTTATTCTCTGCTCCTTTGTTGGCATTTGATTGCTGTTGCATTGTTAAGCATTGAAGTGTTATTTGCAGGGAACAACTGTGAGGACTCTGAGATCTCTTCCCTGAGTGATAATAGTTAATTTTGGACCTGTCAGTGTGTGTATCTGTAGCTGGGGTTGTTTTCCTGAGTGCATTACTCTGCATCTATCAGCGCTGAATTCCTTCTGCAGTGTCATTGCCAGTCACTTAGAGTGATGGCATCCTCCTGCAGTTCCTCGCTACCAGGCTTTATTTTCAGGGCTCGAAATGACTTTGTCTTATGAGTAATTTTGTCAGCTCACCAATCATTTGCTCTTTCAGATGGTTTTTGATCTGGTGAGAAGTCAAAACTCCACCAGTAGTTTCCTACCCCTGGTACCTGTGTTTTAACTGGTTGGCAGCCTGTGAGACCTTTCCTTTTGCCTGCAGCAATACTGGTTTTGGGAAGATAACCAGCTGGTTCTGATGAAAATCCATGCCTGGGGATACAGTGACCCCACAGAGACAATTCCTGCTCCATGCTGGTGTGGGGGGTGCCTGGAGAAATCCCCTCTCCTGCCCCCAAGAAAGGAGTTCATGGGGATGAGCTGCTGTGTTTAACCCAGATGGAAACTGAGCCCCACATGCTGCTCCCTCACTGCCCAGGGGTAGGATGGGGGAGAATGTGGGGTTAACAGTGAGAAAACTCATGGGCTGAGGTCCAGACAGTTTAATGGGGAAAGCCAAAGCCAGCCAGACAAGGAAGCAAAGCAAGGAATTCATTCCCCATTCCCCTGGGCGGGCAGGGGCTCAGCCATCCCCAGCCAGCCGGGCTCTGTCACACCCCGTGGTGACTGGGGAAGGCAAACACCATCCCTCCCGACATTCCTCCTTCTCCTGCTCTGTGCTGAGCAGGATTCCATATGGCTGGGACATCTCTGGGGTCAGCTGGGTCAGCTGGGACAGCTCCTTGTCCCCCCAGCCTGGTCCCTTGGCCGTGTCCACCCTGCTCAGCAGGGACTGACCCCTCCCAGTGACCAGCACTGCTCCAGGACAGATCAACCCCAGCCTGGGGCAGCTCCTGGGGACAGCAGCTCCACCCCAGCCCCAACAACACACACAGCTCAGACTGTGATAGCCTCAGTTTAGCTCTCTAAAATGGGTTCGAACTTGGAGATTCCTGGTTATTCCTAACTCGTGCTGTTGGGGAGTGACTCCTGTCCTGCTGGAGCCCCTGCCAGGCTGGCTGCTGCCTCCTGACCTTCCACTTCTGGGGTCCTTTTGGGGTGAGACCATCTGCTCCTAGAGACCTCTTGCTATTTATTACCTCATCGACTTCTCTAAACAGTTCTTTGTCTGTTGCTTCAGCTTAAGAGTCTTTCCAACAATTGAGAGATAGAAGCATCTGTTATTTGAGAAGAGGCTGGGCTTGTTTAACCTCCAGAAGCTGGGGTTTGGCTCAGAGGGATTTGTTGGTGTGTTTAAATTCCTCGTGGCAGGGGAAGTGCACAAGATGGAGTCAGGCTCTTCATAATGGTACTGAGTAAACGAGCAAGAAACAAAGGGCTAAAATTGAGGTACAAATTTCCCTTAAACATTCATTTCATTTCATTTCCCTATATTATGCTATTTTTAAATTTAATTTGGGTTTTTTTTTGTGAGTGTGGTTGAACGCTGGCACACATTGCCCAGACAGGTTGTGGAGATTCAGCCTTGGAGATATCCAAAAACCCCAACTGGACACGGTTAACAACCTGCTCTAGCTGGCCCTGCTCGGAGCAGGAGGGTGGGATGGATGATCTTCAGGGACATTTCCAGCCTCAGGGCTTCAGGAACTCCACCAGGCTGTAACTGTGAGAGCCTCCCCCGGCTCTGCAGGGAATATTCCTGCAAATATGGGCTGCTCTGGCCTGACCTGGCCTTTCATGGGCGCTCCCTGCAGACCTCGATCATGTTGTAGTTTTGTAGACTCTCTAGTAGGTTCCTGGTTTCTGGAAAAGGCTTTTTTATTAGCTTTTATGGTTTTCAAAATATTGCTTCTTATAGTACTTTTTGACCTTACCATGACTGGATTTTGTGCTCTTTTCTGTTTTTCTCATTTGGACAAAACTTCCACTTGGTGAGGAATGTAATTTTACTCCTAATAATCTCCATTACTCCGCTATTTAACCACGAGAGCTCCTTTCTGGCCCCATTTTTAGGTGATATATATTTATTCTCAGCCTCTAATATGGTTCCTTGATGTAATTTCTTTGCCACCTCCAAGCAGTTTATCTTTCTGGCAGCTGCTTTTAATTTCGGTTTAGCAAGTTCCTTGTCCTTTCTTTGGGTGGGATAAATCACCATCCCAAGTGCCCGTGAACACAGCCAGTTCAGATTGCACACCTGCCTTTAGAACACAGGTACTTTAGCCCACAAATCCCATTCCTAATATAACAAAAAGCTGTTTTCTTGCCTGGAAACCATAACGCTGTATAGGACTCTAGGGGGAAAACTGAGGCTTGACTTCATCCACTTCACCATCTCCCCACGATTCTGCTTAATCTTCTGAGAGATGTGGCCAATTAGTTGCATGAATAAATAAATCCTTTTGTGTTGAAGGACTTTGTGAAATCACCTGTTTGACATCTTTGCTGTTGAGGGTCCTCACTGTAATTCTGATGAAAATGAACAAATGTTTTCATTTGAGCATGGTGGTGTTGGGGGGAGGAATAACAACTTTGCTCCCAGGAAAAACAGCTTTGCTCCCCAAGAACAACAACTCTGCTTCCCAGGAATAACAACTTTTCTCCCCAGGAATAACAACTTTGCTCCCCAGGAGTAACATCAGCTGGTATTGCTGAAATGAGGACAATTCCAGCACTGAGAGCCCAACCAGCCCAGCTGCCACTTGCAGCTCTGCTGCTGATTTATATTGATTATTCTGAATTTTAAAATGTTCTTGATGCATGTGGATCTTTGGGGCTGGGAGCTGCACACAGGCACTCCTGGGACAAGTCCCAAATTCCAGAGCGCATCCATGGGTGGGATGGGTTTGGTGCCTGCTCACCCCATGGGGGTGTAACGGGGGGACTGACCAAGCCTTGTCCCCTTTGTCCCTGCCAGAACATCCACCTGGTGGCCAAGTGGCTGAGCTCTCTGGAGAAGAAGCTGGAGCAGCACAGCGAGGGCAGCCACCGGGATTTCCGCGTCTTCGTCAGCGCGGAGCCGGCGCCGTGCCCGGAGAGCCACGTCATTCCCCAGGGCATCCTGGAAAACTCCATCAAAATCACCAGCGAGGCCCCCACCGGCATGCACGCCAACCTGCACAAGGCCCTGGACAACTTCAGCCAGGTAGGAGCACAGTGGGGCCCCTGACAGCTCTGCTGGAGCCCCTGAGGAGCACGCTGGACATTGCCTCCCCAGTCCTTTGCATCACGTAGCCTCTGGGTCCAACACCCCCTCTGCTCTTCCCCACAAGCCGGGCACGGATCTCTTTCCAAGCACTGGGTTTCCCAAGAGAAGGTTCAGGTGGTCCTGAGAAGCCTCTTTCCTGCAGCAGGGCACAGGACACCAGGCTTCTGTTCAGTTTAATCATTTTCTCCCCAGTGTGTGATCACAGAATCACACAGAATCACAGGGAGAGCCAGGTTGGAAAAGACCTTTGAGATCATTGAGTCTAACCTATGACCCAACACCTCCTCATCAACCAAACCATGGCACAGAGTGCCACATCCAGGCTTTTTTTAAACATGTGCAAGGACAGTGACTCCACCACCTCAGAAAGGCTCTTTCAGTACAGAATCAGACTTCCAACTGCAGCATTGGGAGACTTGGTCATGTTTCAGTTGATTTCTCTTTCTGGGTCCCTCCTTTCTGGGCTGGTGAGTGACCCATGCCATCTAACACCCAAAGCTGTGGCAGGTGAGCAGGTTAAACCTCGCTTTTCTGCCTGCTGTCTAACCAGGGTTAGAGGTTCAGAGCTGCTGGTCCGCTCCCATCCCACATCCCCCTCCAGAGCAGCGCAGGGAGGGTGGTGGTGTGTGCCCAAAGGCCATTGAGCTCAAGACCTTGCTGACATCAGGAGTGTTGCAAATCAGAGCTGGAAGCTGCCTGCAGGCAGGAGTTGCTTTGCCAGGATCTAAATTAGGCCCTGTGAGAGTGGCTGGGCCACAAGAGCAGCCTGTGGCAGGCTGCTCGTTGTGTTTATTGCTCACAAACCCTCCTGTCACAGCAGGCAGTGACCCCTGTCCCTCCTGGGCAGGGGAACAGCCCCGTGTGTGGAAGTGATGGAAACATTCCCGGTGCCACAGAGGGTGTGGGTCAGTGCCAGAGGAGCTGCAAGGCTGTGCGTGAAGGAGCTCTGCTCTGTGGCCCTGCTCACACTGAGGGACAGGAGTATGGCAGGATCCCATCCCTGCAGGACTCCCTGGGAGCAGGATGGAGCCAGGGGTCTCAGCCATGACCCTGTTTGCCCCTCATGACACGAGGGCTGAGCACTCATGGTGCTGATGATCCCTGTCCTGGGGACACCGAGTGCCATGTCCTGCCACCCTGACCCTCACCCACACACCTTGGCACACCCAGCTCTCCCAGCAGGACCCCATCAGAAGGGTCTGAGATGCTCTCAGCCCTCGAACTGCCCTTTAGGATCACTGGTGCTGACGTTATTCCAGCTTCTCCATTCAGCCCATGGCTGTGCTGGGAACACACCCACAGATCTTGCAGGGTTGTTTTCTCTCGTGAGGAATCTCTGCTTTGCTTTTGGGAAGCCCCACCTGCAGTGCTGAGTCCCACTCTGGGGCCCCAAACACAGCTGGAACGAGTCCAGAGGAGGCCACTGAGTTGATCAGAGGGCTGGGGCACCTGTGCTGAGAAGAGAGGTAGAGAGAGCTGGGGTTGTTCAGCCTGGAGGACAGAAGACTCCAGGGAGACCTTCCAGTACCTAAAGGTACCCAGAGAGCTGGAGAGCGACTTTGGACAAGGGCCTGGAAGGACAGGACAAGGGGAATGGTTTTAAATTGAAGGAGAGTAGATCTACATTGGATATTGGGAAGAAATTCTTGGCTCTGAGGGTGGGCAGGCCCTGGCACAGGGTGCCCAGAGCAGCTGTGGCTGCCCCTGGATCCCTGGCAGTGCCCAAGGCCAGGCTGGACATTGGGGCTGGGAGCAGCCTGGGACAGTGGGAGGTGTCCCTGCCATGGCAGGGGTGGAGTGAATGGTGTTTAAGATCCCTTCCAACCCAAACCATTCTGCAATTGCCTCCATAAAGCCTCTTGTTATTTGGGATGAGGCAAGAGCAGCCCCATACAATTGTGGACCCCAGGCCCTGTGTCATGGGATGGGGGAATGGGGCAGCTCACAGCTGGTTTTGCACTTAGATGTTGGTGTGGAGAGAGTCCCAAAGCAGGAGGGAACGCTGATGAGCAGGTGTGGGGGGAGGCACCATGCCAGGATTAGTGCCAGCGGTCAGGGGGGATTATTCCATTTTTATCTGCTGTCATTCATCATCTTGAACTCGACAAAATGTCCTGGAGAGCACGGGAGGGGAGAAACTTCACCCCAAGTAACGTTTTCATCCTGCCTCTGCTTATTTCAATCAATAGCAATTAGCATTTTCTAAATTGCTGGAGGATTATAAAACATTTCTTATCAGAAATCCTGGAGCGAGTGGGTGGGGTCCCTTTCACACCTCATTTCCTTGCTTTATACAGAAGAGATGTTCAAATTTAGCTTTCAGCTGCAGGCTACAAAGAAGGCCCTTTATTCTGTGCAGGGGATATTGTTCTGCTTTGTAGCTGAAGAGAAATTCACAACTGAAGAGAGGCCGAATGAGAGTGAACTGGGTTGTTCTGGGGATGTTTCCTAAAATGAGAAAGGTGTTCTGCACGCATGTGAAGCAGTTCTTCATCACAGTGCTGGTAACAAAGGGAGCTTCCAGTGCTGCCTAATCAAGGGGAAAACAGATTTTGGGATATTCTTGATTATCACCTGCACTTGGTCAATGTCTTGCACCCTTTAGAGTAATGGATTCCCCCTTTTCTGCACAGACCCTGAGCTCTGTCATGCTCTCAGAGGATTAGAGGTCTCACATGGCATTTTTTTAAGATAAAGGTTGGACAGGGCTTGGAGCACCCTGGGATAGTGGATGGTGTCCCTGCCCATGGCAGGGGTTGGAAAAACATGGACTTTAAGGTCCCTTCCAACAGAGAGTTCTGTGATCCTGTGGCTCCCTCCCCATGTTTCTGGTGAGGGATGCTGAGCACATGCAGGTGATGGGGCATTGAGTGGGTGCACGTGTCCTTCCTTCCCTGTGTGTGTTCCTGTGCAAAGCCACTCGGAGCTGGGAACTGTAAATATTAAGTCAGAAAATATTTGTTGGAATTTGCCAATAAATTTGCAATGCAAAGCCACTGACTTTGAAAATTAGCACGTGTGTGTGAGATGCAAAAATGGACTGGAGGACAATTTGATTGGCCTCCTGTCCCAGGTAACGAGGGGCAAGGACAACAAGTGTCGGCAGGGGAGGTTCAGGTTGGATGTTAGGAGAAATTTCTTAACTGGAAGGGCGGTTAAGCACTGGAACAGGCTGCCCAGGAAAGTGGTGGAGCCCCATCCCTGGAACGGGTCAGAAAATACGGTTCACAATTAATTGGGCATGGGGCTATTTGGTCAAAGGTTGAACTTGATGATTTGGGGATGTTTCCCAGCCTTGGCCTCTGTGATTCTGTGATTCACCCCTGTCCAAAGTCCGGTGTGTTTGTGTTCCCTGGGAGCCTCTGGGGCTGAGGGCAGGTGTCCTGTGTTGCAGGACACCCTGGAGATGTGCAGCCAGGAGAAGGAGTTCAGGAGCATCCTCTTTGCCCTCTGCTATTTCCACGCAGTGGTGGCCGAAAGGCGCAAGTTCGGCCCCCAGGGCTGGAACCGCTCGTACCCCTTCAGCACCGGGGACCTCACCATCTCTGTCAACGTGCTCTACAACTACCTGGAGGCCAGCTCGAAGGTGGGGGCACCACGGGGGGGGGCTCTGGTGGCTTTGAACTGCCAGGGGTGGCCTGGTTTGTGCTGAAGCTCTGGGGAAGTGTCCTGAAATGCCGTTTCCTTGGTGCCTTTGGGTTTAGAACTTCATGGCTCGGGGAGCCTTTGGGAGGAGATGGGAGGCCTCAGTGCTGCTTGCTCAGTGGGAGCACTGTGGTGTGATCAAGCTTTCCTGGGGCAGGATTGAACTCCTACCTGATGCTTGTTTGCTGAGAAAATCGAAGCAGTGAGGTGGGAGCCCTGAGGGCTCGGGGCAGTGCTTGGGCTCAGCCCTCCCTGCTCCACACCCAGGTCCCGTACGATGACCTGCGCTACCTCGTGGGGGAGATCATGTACGGAGGGCACATCACGGATGACTGGGACAGGCGGCTCTGCAAAACCTACCTGGAAGAGTTTATTAAGCCAGAAATGCTGGAGGGAGAACTCTGCCTTGCTCCTGGATTTTCCATCCCAGGGAACATGGACTATAATGGCTATCACCAGGTAAGCCCTTGGTTTGCTGCCATTATTTATGCATGTAAATGGGATGCCCCATAATCTGCCTTAGGAGGCAGGAGCAGGGCTGCAGCGTTCCTGCAGTCTTCCTCTTGTCTGCCATTATGTTCTGTTCCTGTGGATGTTTCAACATTCCCCTGCATGAGCCAAGTCTAATGGTAATTTGCTACTTCATCACGGGCTCATTCTGTTCGTGCATGAGTAGAACAACTGTATTGGTGCTTGAGACTTAAGCGGGGCTCCTGGAAAATTACATCCACATACCGTTTGCTAAAATGGCCCTTTCAAGCTCCTTTTATCATCAGTTTTGATGAGAATCACTGAAGGGTCATGTTGATCTACTTACTGATCTCATCTGCTCTTTGTACACAAATGCAGTAGCAGAGAGAGGCACATTAGGCTGGTTTTGTTCATAAAACTTAACTACTGGAAGCTCAATTCCCACAAGAGATTCCAGGATGCTGATGCTGAAATGCACAGAAGATAATTGCTAGAGAAGGTCCAGCCTGAGACACGGAGCCAAGCCAAACTCCAGCAATTACAGAACTTTCCCAGCAGGAGTAGAAGCAGCTCTGTAAACATTTGTTCTCTCCTTCCTCCATCACTTCCCCGGTGTTTCAGCCGCAGGCAGGGCTGGGGCAGCCTGGGCTGACCTGTTTGGGGGGGTGAGTCCGGCACTGGAGCTCTGCAGGCAAAGCGCCCTGGACTGTTCCTGTAACCTGCTCCTGACTCTCTCTGTGCAGTACATAGATGATGCCCTGCCTGCAGAGTCTCCCCACCTGTACGGCCTGCACCCCAACGCCGAGATCGGCTTCCTCACGCAGCGCTCGGAGCAGCTCCTGCGCGCGGTGCTGGAGCTGCAGCCCCGGGACGGCAGCGCCGGAGAAGGCGGAGTGGGGACCAGGGAGGAGACGGTGAGAGTGCACAGGGAGAGCTGCTGGGGTTTGGTGCCTGTCTCATCCATCAGTCCTGTCTAGCTCAGGCTTGTCCATTGTTCTGTGTTCTGCCTTTGCCTGCCTCAAGCTTGATTTCATGCCGAGCATCACGCTGGCGGGGTGTACCTGAGTACTGGCAGTAACAGGGCAGTGCCTCTTAATTACCCCTTGCACTGCAGAGCCTTCGTTATCATCCTCTGAAGGTGTTACAAATAAACCTTCCCTGAGCAGCAGCCCCTGTGACTGGCATAGCAATGGGCCCCTGAGCACAGTGCCTGCCACCCGCAGCGTGCCACCCAGAGCTCAGCCCTCCTCTCACTGCTGCCACCACGTCCCACCAGCTCCCCAGCTCCCAAGGGCCTTGTAACTCCTTATTTCCAGCTGAACTCCTTTGCTGTGCCTGTGTCCTGGGCTGATCTCAGCCCTCCCTGTGGAAACTCACAGCTCATTAAAACGTGGCCCAAACATCCCTGACAGGATCTGGAATCAGCCAACACATGCTCAGGTTTTCGCTCCTGCAGTCTTAAGGTGCCAGCTCTGCGTTTGAAGCTTTGCAAATTAATGACTGGCTAATAGCAGCTCATACGAAGCCGTGGTTTCACACGAGCTTCCTTTGGCTTGGTGTGAAGCTGGGGAACTGACTGCCTTCCCCTAAAGGGGCTCCTATAAGTGCCCAGCATGGGCAGTTTTCAGTTCATACTGGAATTTGAGGTGAGGGGAATAATCCAGAGGTAGCAAAGCCAAACAAGATGCTCAGAGATAGCAAATGTGAGTGCCTCTTCTCCCCTCCCACTCCTTTTGTTATTGAAACACAAATAAACTCCTCAGCCAGAGAAGCAAAATGACCAGTGAGTGCCCCAGCAGTGGTGTCACAGGTCATAACCACCCTGGTGACAGTCAAGAAGACTCCCACAGGAGCACAGAAGTCCTCATGGCTCTGCCTGGGAATAAAATCTGCCTGAGAGCAAGCAGAGAGGGACCTCAGTGCCCGGTGTCATGCCTGGGGACACGCTCCCACAGCTCATTTTCTTCCTGGGGTGATCTCTGTCATTGTCCAAGCTGTCCCTTCCACTTGGTCCTTGGATGGGAGTGAGCAAAGCCTTGTCTCAACTCCTCCACTGCAGGATATCCAGCCCCTGGTTTGGCTGAGGTGATTTTAGGGAGCTTCAGGGAAAATGTGAGCCTGTCATTTTCCCGAGGCTCTGACAAGTCCAGTTACTCCCACAGATTTCTGAGGTCACATTACAGCAAACGAGCTGTAATTGCTGTGAAGGAATCAGAGCCAAAGGGACTTGCAGGGGACTTTCAAATTAGCAGATATTTCTGTACTGCCCCCGAGGTGCAGCTGAGGAGCTTTTCCAGCTTTGGCCACCTGTGTGGCTGCAATAACAGCCCACACATCGTCCCTGCTGGCAGGAGCAGAGGGTTGGGAAGGGCAGCAGTGGGAGGGGGTTGGAGTACAGGTTCCAAAATATGAATATTGGTGGCCCTGGCTGTAAAATGACCCTGCCCTGGCTGGCAGCTGGCACTGGCCCTGCATGCCAGGTTTGGCACTTTGGATCATAGAATTTTAACTGTTTTATGTGTGCCCAAGAAGTGCCCAGGAAGCAGAAGTGTTGCTCAGGTTCCAGCTCAGAAGTAAAGCAAAGCTTTGAGTGAGACACTTCCACAGCCCATGTAACCCTGGGAAATGCAGCTGATCCCATGGACAGGAGGGGGGTTCATGCCTCATTGTCAGAAAGGGGTTTGTCTCTTTTATTTAATTTTTTAGATACTACAAAGATCCTGTTGCACTGGAGCTTTCCCTGTTCAGTACTTAGAGTCCCAAAGAAACTGTGATGGTGACCAGAAAATAATTTTGTTTCATTATGCTTTTCTTCCACAGCTCCTTTAGTCCAGAATGCCAAATTCAGCTTAAAATTCAATTTTATATAATCACATCTCTCCATCAATACACCAGAGAAAACCAGCTCATAAACGGTGTTGTCCTGAGGCTCAGCTGAGGCTTCAGCCCCATCCATCTCCTCGTGAGTGTGACCTTGGGAGAAATAAGAGAGCCAAGAAGAAGGGAGGCTGCCACATGTCACAGGGACATTTATAAACCATCATTTTGAAAGCTGCCTGTCTGACATTAACTTCTGTCAGCATTTGGATTTTAATAGGATGGGGCAAGCTCTTTGAAAGGTGCCCACGGCTGACAGGGATGGTTTTGGAAACACTGATGGGCAGAGGGAGTTCTCACAGTTCAGGCAGCTGTGAGCCCAGGGATCGCCCACCAGCATCCCCCTCTCTCCTCCCTTTGGCACAGGTGCAAACCCTTCTGGAAGAGATGCTGGAGAAGCTCACGGATGAGTTCAACATGGCAGAGCTGATGGCAAAGGTGGAGGAGAGGACACCCTACGCTGTGGTTGCCCTGCAGGAGTGTGAGCGCATGAACGTCCTCACTGCCGAAATCAGGCGCTCGCTGGCGGAGCTGGAGCTGGGGCTGAAGGTACTGATGCCTTTTCCTGGTCTTAAAATCAAGAGTCAAACACGGTTAGAAGGGGAAAAGGGATTTTACCTTGGGATTTATTTTAAGGATCCTTAGGTGCACACGTCCAGGTCATGTGCATCGAGATGCACCCCACAATGCCCACCCCCAAAAGATCAGGTATAACATTATAGGTGTTACTAATTAGCAGATCTATCAAAGACTCCCCAATGAGAGGCTCGAGTGAGCCCCCCTCCCCAGGGAACCTTCCCCTGGATGGTTCTATCTTGGTTTACAGAATATGTTCTGGAGAGGACCTTGGGGTCTGGGGCACACTGATCCCTGGCTACAAAGCTTCTAAAGTGTTTAATCTCTCAGCCTGACAAACAAGTCCAAGAATGTAGGCAAAAAGCACTGAGAATACAGAAGTTATAAAAAGGTATAACAGGGGTATAAAAGAAAAGGCAAAAAATCTTCATGGCATCAGTCGGAGAGCTGGAAAATCCTGCAGGGTGCTGCTCAGGGAGTAAGAGGTGTCACAGGGAATGCTTTGCTGCTGGCTCCACAGGGCTCACAGGTGGATTTCTGATGGCACAGTGTCTGCAGGCACTGGGAGGGGTTTCAGGCACACACAGCAGTGCTGCCTTTGGGCAACAGGGGCCAAGCGCTTCTGGCCACCCCAGATTGTGGCACAGCAACAGCAGGTCACTCCCAAATTGAGACATGGCCTACTTAAAGGTGAGCCAAAAATCACATCTTTTCATAAAACGTCCATCAGTGGGGGGAACTTGGAACAAAGTGTCTCAGAGGCACAGGCTGAGCTGAAATCAAAGATTGGTTTTGTGTGAAGGCACAAAATGTCCAGAACTGTGAGAGAAAAAGGCTAAAACCACAAGAGTTTTGGAAGAGCTACAACTGCCCTTGCTGGGTGTGAGCCACTGGAGGAGGGCAGGAGCTGACCTTCCCTAGGGAGTCACTGTCCGTGGGGCTCCACTGCTGCTGCTGCTGCTCCATCTGGTGTGAAACGAGACTCTGCCCCATGTCTGTGTCCCCGTGGGTGCTGGCTTTGCCACACCAGTTAGGATGCAGATTTCTGGGTTCAGCAGGGTGCAAGGGAGGGCTGTGATTGATGCTGCATGCACTGGGAGGAGAAGTCACCTCCTGCACCCGCCCAGGCACTCAGTGGGACAAAATACAAAAGGCTCTGAGTGCCCCTTAGGGGATGAACCAGCACGGTCAGGCTGCACTGCCAGGAGCTGCCTGGGCAGTCCTGGTGCTCTGGAACAGCACTCTCCCTCTGCCTTGGGGCTCTTCCCCACAGCCAGGTGCTGTCCATCCCTTGGGAAGGCTGCAGTGCAGGGCAGGAATGCAGCCTGGAGCCGGCAGAACAAAGCTTCACCACTGCTCTGCTGCCTGCCCTGCCTCACCCTGCACACACAGCCGGGCCCTGGAGGATGTCCTGCCCATCAGTCAGTGGGCATTCCCTGCTCCATCATTTCCACGACGACAGGCTGCCATCCCATTTCACTGCAGTGCTCAGCTCCCACAGCTGGTTTGCACAGCTGGGGACCACCGTGGCTGAAGGATCTGGGCTTTGACCCAGCCCATTCACAGGAAGAGCTGAGGGTGAGCAAGGAGGGCCAGCCCTGGGATGGAATGACATCCCAAACCTCTCCCAGGGGCAGCTGGGAAGAGAAACCTTCAGCTGCCCGCCCTGCACAGGGAGGGGCAGGCTTGGCTCGTGATTGAGGCAGCAGCAGGATTGGGACCAAGCTGCTCCCAAATGCCAGCTGCACCCTGGAGCCAGCAGCTGCAGATGTGGCTGCACTGCATTTGCTGCTGGTGCTTATTAAAGGAGAGACGTCAGCGACACTTGTGGTGGGTCAGTGTGTACAGCCCCTTTTGAAAGAAGCTGATATTTATGTAGTCAATTATCATAAACAGATTTCTCTTATTTTCTAGCATAAGGCAGTGGAATTGAAAATTCCGTTTCCTGAGACAGGTAAACAGAAGTGATTTAATGTTCCAATCCCAGAGCCCCAAACAAGATATAATTGTGACTTGGACAATGTGTGGCAATTAGATTTAATGTGGGGAAGGATGTGCTGTTTAATATTGGTCGGGGAACGAGGGGATGAATAGTGTGCAAATAAACCACAAACAAAATAAACCACAGGAATCACAGGTGCAGACCTCTCCCCAAAACCTGCCACCAATCACGGCAGGGCAGGAGATGGGATCTGCAGAAAAGGCTCCTCTAAGGGCTGCAGCAGCCGCAGCCCCTGGGCTGGCATTCAGGGACACCCGGGGCTGGGACTGCAGGAAAAGCACAGAGCAGAGGAGCAGCAGCCTTTGCCATTTCTCCCTCTGGTGTTTGCTGCAGAGACACATCTGAAGGCTCTGAGAGGCCGTCAGTGGGCACTTCAAAGAGTCATGGAGTCCTTAAGGCTGGAAAAGACCTTTAAGATCACCAAGTCCAACCGTCCCCCGAGCAGCACCACCGTGCTCACCACGGAACCACGGCCTCAGGTGCCACATCCATGGTTTTCTGGACACTTCCAGGGTACTTTGGCTCAGTTGGTGCTGACACCACCAGAGCTCTGGGTTCAATCCCTGCACAGGCCATTTACTCAAGAGTTGGACTCGATGATCCTTGTGGCCCCTTCCAGCTTGGAATATTCTGTCCATCTGTGGTTGGTGACTCCAGCCCTGCTCTGGGCAGCCTGTTCCAGTGCTTTACAACCCCTTGCCTGAAGAAAGCTTTCCTAATATCTAAACCAGGTCTTCCCTGGCACAACTTGAGCCTGGTTCTTCTGTGTCTGCAGGTAGATGTCACACGTGGGTCCCTGCAGAGCTGAACTGACCTTGTGCATGGCCCAAAATCCTGCTTAGCGTCCCCCACGTCACTTCCCACACCTCGAGGACCACGGAACAGCCAGAGGGGGCTGATGGCTCTTTCTGCTGCTGCCCTGGCTTGACTTCTGGGCCTTACACTGAGCTTGGGGAAGAAATCCTTCTTTAATTGTTCCTTTCAGTGAGACCCCGTTCATCTCTGGGGCTGGGGGTCTGCACTGAGAGCACTCAGAGGAGGAGAGTTTACAAACCAGGCCCCACAGAGCTCAGCAGAGAATAAATAACGCCCAGGGAAAACAAGGCTTATTGTTTTTAACTGACTGAAGGATCTGCCAGAAGGCAGCGATTCGGAAATGTCACGGCTAATTTGAATTTTTGAATAATTCATCGTGTTGTCCTAGCGGAAAGTGATTGTTTGGTCCAAAAATAGGAGACATCCCATTAGGAGGAAGAGAAATTGCAATAGACTGGTAGCCATCAGAAATAACTGGCATGGTGCATTTCAAAGCCCTTTGTTCTGGCTGGCTTGGGTGGGACCAGAGGCTGGGCTGAAGCACTTGCATGTTAATGTTGTACCAGCCTCGTTTTTGCAAGCAGATCCTCTGGTTTGCAATTTGGGTGAAGGATGAGCCTCCAGAATGAGGATAATATGTACTGTAAAATAGCAAAGACCAAATTTTGATCGGCAAGCTGGGTATCAAGTGAAAATAACCTGAACTGAGAAAACAATTTGTGCCAATAGTGTGCTCATCTTGAGGGAATGGCTGCAGGCTGATTAGGATTTCCTTCAAGGGTGTCTTTAAATGAAAATTACTCCCAGTGTTGGGGGGAAAAAAAAAAATTTTAAAAGTAACGTGAATAATTTCTGATGCACTTTAGTATTCAGCATCTGAAATGCAAATTTATGCATAATTGTGTTTGGACAACTCTATGAGATTGCTGCTGTAGATGCTTTGAACGCTCACAGGAGACTCAAAGCATGCTTGAGTGCGCAGGCTTTAAAAATTGCTTTTCTCAAGCCTTGCTGAGAATTACATTTGCTAATTCATTTGTTTCCTGCAAGTAAAACTAGACATGATATATGATCGAGGGGGGTTGTCTTCAAATCAATTTGGCTGCTTGCACACATTCTGCCACGTTCTTACCCACGTCAAAACACTTCCAGGAGCACAAAATCCTCCTGTTGCAGTGTCCTGCTGTGGCCAGTGCAGGACTTTCTTTTCTTCCTGCGTGGCCTTGCCATGGCTTTAGCCCAGCCCCTTGGTAGCTCCTCTTTGTGCCCAGTTTCTCCTGAGGATGGAGATCATGATGGAGATTTTGGAAGGTTGTTCCTCATATTTTAGTACTAATTGCAAGTGCTCCTTTTTCATTTAACCTTATTTGCTGTTTTAGCTTCGAACCCCCTCTTAAACCCTTTGTACTCAGGATTTTCTCTATCCACCAGAAATCTGCTCTCCATGGGGAAACCCAGCAGGTTCAGACAGTGTCTGCCTTTAAAACCTCGCTGCATTTAACAAATCATGTCTGGAGCAGAGGTTTAATCTTGCCTTGCACCAGTCCATCCTGTTGAGAGATTAACATTTCACAGGGAGGGGATTTTGGGATGGGAATCCACAGACCTTGGGAGGGAGGGAGATTCTGAATGGAGATCCAGGGCTGCAGTGGTTTCCAGGCACGCAAAAAGTTCTCAGCTCCCATTGGAACTGGGGGGTGCTGGGGACTTCCCTTGAATTCCTGCCCTTGCCTATTGCCAGACAAAAGGAATTTTAGTGGGAATGCTTAGAAATTTTCACAGGAACTAAAAAAGGAAAGAAATAGGACAAGGGAAGAAAAAAAGAATAAGGGTTGTAAGTCAGGTTCTGAAAACCGGAAGTGCTCAAGTGGACATTTCCAGGGCCCAAATTCAGCTGACACCCTTCCTCCCTGGGGCTGGACGCAGTGGATGGAGCAGGTGGGCCCTTGCTGGGGCCGCCATCCAGCAGCTCCCAGGGCTGTGTTTGCCACAGTGTGGTCACCTCAGAGGATCCTTGGTTCCCTCAGAGGATTCCTGGCCTGGAGACAGTTGTGTGCCAAGGGAGGCTCTGGTCTCTTTGCAGGGCACTTCCTTGGAGAAAGGTTTGCTAACCCCAGAGCAAGCCTGGTTTGCCCTAAGGAGGATGTGGCCAGGTAGGTGCATCTTCTCCAGGTGTCTCTTCTCCCAGGTGACAAGTGACAGGACAAGAGGAAATGACCTCAAGTGGCACCAAGGGATGTTTAGTTGGATATTAGGAAAAATTTCTTCACATAAAGGGTTGTCAAGTGTCAGCCCAGGCTGCCAAGGGCAGGCTTAGAGGGAGGAACCATTCCTGAAAGTGTCCAGAAAACCACGGATGTGGCACCTGAGGCCGTGGTTCCGTGGTGAGCACGGTGGTGCTGCTCGGGGGACGGTTGGACTTGGTGATCTTAAAGGTCTTTTCCAGCCTTAAGGACTCCATGACTCTTTGAAGTGCCCACTGACGGCCTCTCAGAGCCTTCAGATGTGTCTCTGCAGCAAACACCAGAGGGAGAAATGGCAAAGGCTGCTGCTCCTCTGCTCTGTGCTTCTCCTGCAGTCCCAGCCCCGGGTGTCCCTGAATGCCAGCCCAGGGGCTGCGGCTGCTGCAGCCCTTAGAGGAGCCTTTTCTGCAGATCCCATCTCCTGCCCTGCCGTGATTGGTGGCAGGTTTTGGGGAGAGGTCTGCACCTGTGATTCCTGTGGTTTATTTTGTTTGTGGTTTATTTGCACACTATTCATCCCCTCGTTCCCCGACCAACATTAAACAGCACATCCTTCCCCACATTAAATCTAATTGCCACACACTGTCCAATTGCCACACAATTATATGACTGGGCTTGGTGATATTAAAGGTCTTTTTCAGCTGTCAGTGTGACCCATAGGGCATGGTCAGCACAGGAACAAACTGCAGGGATCTTTAACTGCTGAGCTCTGACAAGCATTGCCAAACAACTGTGGGGGCTGCTTGAAGATGATTTCAACTTTTGCTAAAGCTCCATTGATTTTTGTGGCCCCAGCAAAGGGCACCTCTGCTGACCTCACGGCTGGAGGCACTGAAGTCCTGTGAAAGAACAGTTGGAATCTTCTGATGTGAATAGACTGACCCAATTCCCTCACCCTAGTTCTCAGCAATGGCTCAACTGATTTCAGCTAATCTTTCCAAAAACACTTTGCCCGAGGCAAAGTGAAATTGTAAATCAGATAAATTTTGGCAAAGTGATAAGGGAACAAAAGGAAGTGTTTATAATGGAGAGCAGTGATCGACATTATCTGTGAGTCTCCAAAGTGCTGGGGGTGTTGTGCCCCTCCAGCTGAGCACAGAGTGTGCAGAGATTTCAGTCGTGGAGATCATTCCATACCAGGGAAGCTGAGCCTGCTTTGCAGGCTTTCTCTTCACATCCTGCATGAGTGAGCCAGAATCAGAGGAGTTGTTCAGGACATTGTCTGGTCCAACCCCATCCCAGAGCAGGGACAGGCAGAGCAGCTTGTTCAGGACCATGCCCTGCTGGGTTTTGAACCTTTCCAAGAATGGAGACTCCTCTGCCTCTGTGGACACCCTGTCCCAGTGTTCAGCCACCCTCACGTTGTACTTCAGTGGAATGTCCTGGAATTCAGCGCTTCTGGCAGAACTGATAGAGGCTTCTAAAAGCTTTAAAACTAATTAATTGCTGCACAAAGGAAAAGTCAAACCTCTCTCTTTATCTCACTTGGCTGAATCATATCTTAGTTTGTTGTGTGTTTCCCTGCTGTGGAAGGAGCTGTGATTATATTTGCAGACAACACGTGAAGTCAGAAAGACAATCTTGCACTGCAAAGCAGTAAATGAGGGGGGGGAGTGGAGGAGGGGAGGGGGATAGGACTTGACATAACAAATATTTGGACAGTTTTAGAGTAGATCATCAGAGACTCCAGTATCCTGCCCTGGCAGTGAGTGAGAACAGCTTTACACCCCTGAAAATCTGCGAGTCCATGAGAGAAAACAGAAAAAACACTGGGACAACTGAGGGACAGCCCTGCTGCTGTCACTGTTTTTCCTCTCAGTAGCATTTTTACAGCAGGGAGGGTGGGGATGCCAGAATATGCAATAGGAAGTGTGCAAGAAAACCCCAAACTCATGAAGTCACTCCCGGTACGTGGGCAGCAGTGACTGTGTGGGGTGCTGTGCTCTTCCGCACATCCTGGCCCAGCTCTGCTTCCAAGCAGGCTCTGCTGGGCAGTTGTCAGAGCTGACTGTGCCCTTTCTCACCAGGGGGAGCTGACCATGACCAGCGACATGGAGAACTTGCAGAACTCCCTCTTCTTGGACACGGTGCCCGAGTCCTGGGTGAAGAGATCCTACCCTTCCACGGCCAGCCTGGGCTCGTGGTTTGCCGACCTCCTGGCTCGCATCAACGAGCTCGAGGCCTGGACCAGGGACTTCTCCTTACCCTCCACATTGTGGCTTGGAGGGTTCTTCAACCCGCAGTCCATCCTGACAGCCATCATGCAGACCACGGCCCGGAAGAACAAGTGGCCTCTGGACAAGATGACGTTGCAGTGCGATGTGACAAAGAAGAGCAGAGAGGATTTTGCCAGTGCTCCTCGTGAAGGGGCCTATGTCCATGGGCTGTTCATGGAGGGAGCACGCTGGGACACTCAGGTGAGCTCTGCAAGGCTCGTGGGTTGAGAGAGGACCCACAGGTGTTGTGTTCTTCCCTGGGTATTCCAGGAAACAGGAGCTCATCTCAGATAGTCACCTGAGCTCTTTGGGAATGAGAGATGGGAGATGTGGGCCTGTCCTGTGCAGCCTGAGTGGGTGTCCAGGGTGTCAGGGCATCCACCCTTGGAGCTGGGTGTTCCATGGCTGTGCAGGGCGGTCAGCTTGGACTGACCATCGACCATCCCATTGGTACAAGGGGAATCTCAGCCTCAGGGTTCAGTCAGTACTTGAGGTGCTGCTACAGACACAAACCACGGGGTTCTCTCAGGGCTGCATTGTCCCCACACCTTCACACGGATGGGGTTCCACTGCTGCCTCCAGAAGTGACCTGGCAGACTTTTGTGGGGTCACTCACTTGCCTGTTTGGCAGCAGTGGGGAGAAAGGAGGGGACATCCTCAGAGCTGGATGTGCCAAACCCAGAGCACTGTCCCTCCACTGCCAGCTGCTGCAGGATGCCATCTGCCTGGGTAGGGTCTGTGACCAGCAGTGAATCTCATCCTCTAGCTACCCCTTAAATAAAGCTGGATGAAGGTCTCCCTGTCAGTCCTTGGGACAGTTCCCAGCTGTCAGGAGCACAGTGTGCACAATGAGAGCCATTGGGCTGACAGTTCCCCATGGGCTCGGACCTCTGAGTCACCTGGCCCGTGGTGCCATGGCTCCCAGTTTGTGCTGGGACCCCCAGTTTGTGCAGTGCATGGGAATTCAAGGACAGGGCTTTGTGTAGCTCTTCCTGTGAGCAGCTCGTGCTCTGCTGCTGCTCATCCATGAGAGAGCCAACGCTCCTCAAAATGGGTCACCCAGAACTTTCATATCTGTGTCGAGCTTACCCCCTCACGAGAAGAGGTTCTCATGCCAAAACCAGCTCTGTAGCCAGCCCCAGCTCTTCAGGCTCCAAGCCAGCCTTGGAGATGCTGGTTTATGTGCTCTGGGATGTGGTGCTGGGTGCTGAGCAGCGAGGCCGTGCCTGTCACACTCCAAATCCCAGCCTGACCTTGCAATTCTGATCTAACATTCCACTTATTTATCATCTCCCTCTCTGCAACGGTTTTCCATGAAGGATAGGAAACTAGGGAAAGCTGGGACCTGCCTGATGGATGCCATTTCATCACATATCCTCGGGGAGTTGAAAGCTCCAGGCTGTTTTTCACTCTGGAAATGGCCTGAATTGGGTCTGGGAAGCCACAGGCAGCTGGGAACATTGGCAAAGGCTCTGCTGGAAGATTGCAGTGAGGATCTCACGTGGGCCAGGTCAGATCTCTCTGCTCACAGCACAAGTCACAGCAGCAGAACAGGGCCCAGCCCTGTCCATCTCCCAGCTCTGGCCCCACACTTCCCTGGCTGCTCCCTTCTCCAAGCCTCTGGTGTGGCTGCCATACACAACCCCTGGGAGATCACAGCCCCTACCACAGGGAGCACTGGATTTCTGCTGCCCTAAAAACCTGACAGAAATCAGCAGGACACGCCAGAACAGGGAGTGTTTTAAAAAATTCCTGGTCCTGCATATCAAATACTCCATTTAAGAACATTCCAGTGCCTGCTGTTGTGTTTTCTTTGCCACCACGATGGGAAAATGAATTCTGCCCGGGTTTCACCCAGCTCCAGTCATTGCTGGGAGTGAAGAGTGAGAGGTTTTGGTGGTGCAAAGCCAGAAATCTTTGGGAAATACTTGGCTTCTCCCCTCTGCCTCCCTCCAATAACTGGTGTGGGTGATTGCATCCAGCAACAGGATTTGCCTTCAGAGACCATCCCAACTCCAGTAAATGTGGTTTTCTGATTACATTTTCCTTGTGATTGAAAGATACTGAGCAATTATGTTTATGGAGCCATTCATAATCTCTGGGTATCATGCTTCAATTTATTTCAGAGAGGAAAAGGATATTTTCATGGGTTGCTGCTCACACTGAAATATCATTTCCACCTAGTGGAACTATTCATTTTACCTATAATCCAGTGAGTACCAGTGTGCACTAATGGATGCAGGACTTTTAAAACAGGTACACAGCTCTTTTGGGTTGTGTGCTCCTTCCAAATTAATCCTCTGATAAAAATGGCAGAGCACGTTTAGGAGAATTCCTCTGGGGAACACCTCCACTTTTAAAAGAATATTTCACATTTAGGTTGAGCCTCCAAAAAAGGGAAAGAGTCCTTCTGTGTTCTGCTACTCACATTTTTCTATTTATTTAAACATTTATGTTTGCCCTTGGGTGTCTTAAATTTATAAAACATTCATTACAAAACAGCAGGCAGCTATTAGATGAAATGAAACTAAGCAGATTATTTTGGGTGCAAATGATCTCTTGCTGCAGCCCTGTTCAAGTCACTGGGACTCAGTGGCAGTCAGAAGGATGCTGTGGCTGGGGACACTTTGAGACATTTTATCTCACGCTGCTGACGGATTCTTGGCTTTCTTGCTCTCAGCAATGGAGAGTTTGATGTCTAAAGTGTGCCCTGCCCCTCCCCAAGGGGGTTGGAGTGTGGTGGGAGAAGGGCAGGGGTGGGTTTTACACCCTCGTGTGCTCCATGGAGCTTTGCCAGCTGTGGACAGCACAGCCCCTGGCATGGCACCACAGAATCCCAGACTGGGGTGGGCTGGAAGGGACCTTAGAGATCAACTCATTCCACCCCACCATGGGCAGGGACACCTCCCACTGTCCCAGGCTGCTCCCAGCCCCAATGTCCAGCCTGGCCTTGGGCACTGCCAGGGATCCAGGGGCAGCCACAGCTGCTCTGGGCACCCTGTGCCAGGGCCTGCCCACCCTCACAGGGAAAAGTTTTTCTCATTTCCCTTGTCCACCACCACTCTGGGACCACCTTGGAGGGATCCCTGCTGGCTCTGTGTCCCCCTTCCCTGCCAACAGGTGACTCCATCCCAAAGGCAGCCAAGCCATGCTGGGGGTCCCTGGGCCAGCTGACCCCAACGGGGCTGTGGTGTGAGGAACCTGTGCTGGGACCACCTCCACGTGCAGAGAGTGCAGGGCTTTGGGTCACAGGGGCTGGCTCTGGGCCCATCTGTCACCACCCCTGGTTTGGGACAGCTCTTTGAGCCCTCAGCCCATTCTCAGTTGCCTGCTGGGAATCTGGGGCAAGCAGAACTGAGGGATCCTTTAGGATCTGAGGCCTGAGCTCTGCAGGCACAGAACGGTGGCTTTTCAGCAGGAGTGCCGTGCTGCTAGTCAGGAGAAATTGCTTTCAGAGCAGAATTAATTTCTGATGATGAGAGCGATAAAAAATGCAAATGAGAATCAGCCCAGACATAACAAAATGATCTCTTACACAGAGGTACCTCAGGAAGATTTCAGCTCTTGTTAACCCAGAAACAGGTAGAAGATCTCTTGGAAATCACATTTGAAGCAATCTCAGCAGTAAAAAAAAAAAAAGAAAAAGGCCTGATTAAAACCCAGTCTCAGAAATGAAAGGTGTGGATTTAAGAAGATTGCATAATAATGTTTCATAAATAGCTACTGTGCAAGGTATTACACAAATTATTTAATGTTTTTTCAGCACGTTGGAAATATAAAACCCTAAACGAGAGTTGGATTTATCATAGCTGAGTAGAACAGATGGCATTAGCGCAATTAAACCAAGGTGTGTGGCAAGAGGGATTTTTCTTCGCTCGTTTGCAGAACTAAATAAACTACTGGAGAGGCTGAATCTCACCCCACAACTCTGATCCGAGAGCATTTGGAATAATGATGATATGTGAAGCTCAGCTGCAGTGAGAGGCAGCTTCTTTAGCACTGGGAAGTTTCCTTTCCATTTCCCTATTTGTTTTCATTTGGTCTCTCCAGCCTCCATTAGGCAATTCTCCCTGGATATGGATTGATGTGCAGGGTATTTTATTGTCAGGAAGAGAGAGAAAAAAAATGCCAGAGAGACCCCAATTAGAGAAACAAACTTGATTTCTTGTCCTGGCAGGGTTCTCTCCCTCTCCTGGGTTGGGCAGCCTGCTGGGCAGGGCATTGCTTGGAGGAGGATGGCGGGGACTTGATATTTAATGGTGATATTCCCACAGGAAAGTCCTTTTGGATTCTCTTGGTTGCATCCATGAGAGTGGGAACAAGCCCGTGGTGCCTTTTGGGGCCACACAAGCCCCATGTGCATTCAGTGCCCAGACAGGGGTGTCCCAGGTCATGCTCACATTGGGGTGCTGTGGTGGGACCTTCAGTGACTTTCAGGCTCTTCTCAAGTGAGGGTTGCTCTCCATCCCAGGGGTTCAGGTGTCCACCCTTTCTCCCACCATAAGCAACACCTCCCACGAGGTGATTCTGGTCTGGCAAAACCCTGAGGAAGAGCTGCACGAGAATAATCCCAGGATCACTGAGGGTGGAAAAGCCCTCCCAGCCCATCGAGGCCCAGCTGTGCCCGATGCCCACCTTGTCCCCAGCCCAGAGCCCTGAGTGCCACCTCCAGGCACTCCTTGGACACCTCCAGGGATGGGCACTCCAAACCTCCCTGGGCAGTCCCTGCCAATGTTTAATCACCTTTTCAGTGAAGAATTTCCTCCTGGTGTCCAACCTGAGCCTTCCCTGGCACAGCTTGAGGCCGTTCCTGTCCTGTCACTGGTTTCCTGGCAATAGAACAAGAGGAAATGGCCTCAGGCTGCACCACAGTTGAAGGCAGGACACAAGGAGTGAAACTTTGTTCATAAAGTGGCTGGACAGGGCCAGGGACACTGTACCCACCCAAAGTCTGGCTTGGATGTGAAGGTTTGAGCATCTGGTGAGAGTGCAGACAGCTGGACCCTGGGGATGGTCTACACTGTGGTGAGACAGGGAGGTGCTGCATCCAGACCCTCCTTCCTCAAACACACTCCTCCAGCCCCTGCTTGCATCTCCCCAGTAGGAGCAGCTTGGATAAAGATCATGGGGGCTCAGGTACATCACAGAGCAGCTGATGGACACCTTGGAAATCTGACCAGTGCTTTGCCTCCTTTCCTCACAGACCGGGATAATCACGGACGCCAGGCTCAAGGAGCTGACCCCGGCCATGCCTGTCATGTTCCTCAGGGCCGTTCCTGCTGACAAACAGGACACCCGGGGCATGTACCTGTGTCCTCTGTACAAAACACGCCAGAGAGGGCCAACCTACGTGTGGACTTTTAACCTCAAAACGAAGGAAAACCCGTCCAAGTGGGTGCTTGCTGGTGTGGCCTTGCTGCTGCAGATCTAAGGCACCAGCACAGCCCCTGGTCTGCAAATCCCTCGCGATGCCTTTGTCACAGAATGCAACCAATTAACTGCTGAGGTTAACCCAAGTTCCATCCCTCTGATGGAGTCCCAAGTTATGTCCCCAGGGCTGTCTCTGTGTCCTGGGGATGTGACCCAAAGAGGGCTGTGAGGAGGTGACGGAGGAGCAGAGTGACACATGGCCCAGGGTCCTGGTGGCTGTAAATCAATATCCTGTAATTCTCACATTGCTGCACTAGAAGATCCCAGCCCAGAGCCTGACATACCACACCCAGAGAGTGCTAAACTTAAATCTAATTTTTATTTCTCCTCATGATCCAAAGTAGTTTTAAAACCAGCGGCCTTCTCCAAAACGCTTAGTCTAATGACTTGTGAAATTCTCCAGAATTTATTCTTTTCTCTCTGTGAGTGTTTCTTTGTCGTGTGTGTAATGCTGGAAGCTGGGAGATGAGCAGATGTTGTGGTTATGAGCTGTGTCTTTGCTAACACTCCTGTAAATCTTAGAAACATTGAAAATGGTGTTAATATCCAGTGTGCTTAATGGAATCAACAGTGAAAGTACAGCACAGGGATTATTTAAGAGAAATATGTCATGATGATAGATATTTACTAATAAAAGTAATTGTTCCTGGAATGGTCTCTGGAAGCTGCACGTTGACTCAGGTGAGGAGAGCACGGGGATCAGGTGGGAGGAACACACCTGTATGGGTCACTGGGAGTTTAATTCCGACTGGAGTGGGAGAGGAGTGAGGAGGGAAGTGTTCCTGGTGCAGAGAGCACACAGGGTGGCAGGGTGGGCGTTGTCTCAGTGACAGCCACACGGAGCGAGCATCGCCCAGCGCTCCGAGCCGGGAATGGCAGGAGCCGGGGCGGTTCCTGGGCAAATGGGGCTTTTCCTGGGGAAAGCTCCCGTGCTTGGAGGCACACACAGGCCCTGCCTCTGTCCAACATTTGCTGTTCCTCTCCTCATCCTCCCAGCCCTCACCACACGAGCAGCCCTGGGCTTCCACCTCTGAGCTGGTGGCAGGTGCCAGGGAGCCTGGCAGGAGGGAGGGGGAGGTGCCAGGGGTGCAGAGGGTTTGGTTCAGTGGTATCAGCATCGATGAGCACCCCCAAACCTTCCCACCCTGAGCCAGTGCCAGGGGTGTGGGGACTTGGCTGCTGCTGGGGTTAAACCAGGACAGCACTTCTGTGGGCAGCGTTTGGTTTCTCGGAGCCTCGCCTCAGACTGAGTGGTTTTAGGGCTGGCCTCGGCACATGGCAGAAGATGTGGTCAACTCTCTGCTGCTCCAGGGGATCAGCTTTGCTCCCACTCACTCATCCAGGAGGGTGAAGCCCTCAGGCTTTGCAGGAGATCCACAGGAACTCTCCTGCCCTGAGCAGCACAGCAGCTCCCTTCCTGCAGAGATGAGAACATCCAAAATCCTTGTCCTTGCAGTCCTGGAGAACAACAAACTTCGGGATGAAGGTAAGGAGGGAAAGCTCTCTGGTAAGAACTTTGTTTAATTGCCAGGCAGTGTCTCCAAGGCACAGCCCCAAAAACTTAATGATGAAGGAGCTAGTTATGGCTTAGCAAAAGACATCTGCAAATATCTAATGAAAGGCAGAGAACTGTCTTAATCTGGATTTTTTAAATTGCCTCTAACGCATAAATGAAGAAACAGAGTCTGTAGAGTATCCCACATAATGAGTACCTGCTAGAAGAGGTCTGTTAGCTGGGGAAAGCTTTGCTATTAAATTAAATCCCTCCCAATTTAAATTAAAACCTGCCAATTAGATAGAAAGTATAAACTGGTCACTTCCCACGGCTTTGCAAAGTTGGGCGCATTAAATTCCCCCTGTATTTCACCATGCAGGAGGTTTAGATGCATAAACAGATGCTGAGTTAAACACAAGAGAGAAGGATCAGAAGTGTGTGCTCCAGATAATCCATCATGCTGCATTAGTCCTTCACTAGGATGTCTTCAAAGCTTCTTTTGCCAGGAGGGACCTTGTGGCTCTGCACAAGTCCCTGACAGGAGGGGGCAGCCGGGGGGGTCGGGCTCTGCTGGCAGGGAACAGGGACAGGAGGAGAGGGAACGGCCTCAGGCTGGGCCAGGGCAGGCTCAGGGTGGACAGCAGCAGGAATTTCCCCATGGAAAGGGTGCTCAGGCCTTGGCAGGGGCTGCCCAGGGAGGTTTGGAGTGCCCATCCCTGGAGGTGTCCCAGGAAGGGCTGGAGGTGGCACTCAGAGCTCTGGGCTGGGGACAAGGTGGGGATTTGGAACAGGTTGGACTTGATGATCTTTGAGATCTTTTCCAACCTCAGTGATCCTCTGTGTGATTCCATGTGATGGTCAGTGCTCTGGATGTGGGATTTCCTGCCATTCTGGAGACTTTTACTGTTCTAAACTTCATTCTTCTTCTCTTTCAACACCTTTCCTCCTTTTTCCAGCACACCAGGGCCTCTCTCTGCTCAGTGTTGCCCTCCAAGATGCCCCTGTACATGCAGGAAAGAGAAGCTCAGCAATTCCCCAGGCACTGCCTGCTCTTTCCAGAGCCCCAGCCTGGGCTGTTCTCTTGTCAGCTGAAGAAGAATGGTCTGTTGACAACAAAATGGATCCGATTGTTTTATTATATATATATCTCCCTGCATAATTCACCAGTTGGGCAGGCAGGGTAGTGGGGAGATATTTATAGATACTAGAAATGTCACCAGGGTGCTCATTCTTCATCCTTTGAAAATCATCACAGGAAAGAGTTGGCTGCAAAATGCTACAAGAGGATGGTGAAAAATTTGTTGCTTTAGGGGGTGGAAAAAAATCTGACAGGCGTCAGATTTTCCAGCCGTATCTGCCCAAACCAGGCAATTAAATCCAGCTGGACAGGCTTTTCATTAGCAGTGATTCATTAGTCAAAGGTCAACGTTTTCTGTCCACGAGCTCTTGGAGACAGCTGCCCACGTGGCACTGCCATGTGCACCTTCCTCTGCTCCCCTGGGCTGGTGTGGAGGGTCCCAGCACAGGAGGGACCTGGAGCTGCTGGAGAGAGCCCAGAGGAGGCTCCAGGATGAGCAGAGGGATGGAGCAGCTCTGCTGGGAGAAAAGGCTGCGAGAGCTGGGGGTGTTCACCTGGAGAGGAGAAGCTCTGGGGTGACCTCAGTGTGGCCTTGCAGGGCCTGAAGGAGCTGCAGGAAAGATGGGGAGAGAGGATTTCCAAGGGCTGGAGGGAGGGACAGGACACAGGGAATGGCCTCACACTGCCAGAGGGCAGGGCTGGGTGGGAGATTGGGCAGGAATTGTTCCCTGGGAGGGTGCCAGGCCCTGGCACAGGGTGCCCAGAGCAGCTGGGGCTGCCCCTGGATCCCTGGCAGTGCCCAAGGCCAGGCTGGACATTGGGGCTGGGAGCAGCCTGGGACAGTGGGAGGTGTCCCTGCCATGGCAGGGGTGGCACTGGATGGGCTTAAAGGTCCCTTCCAACCCAAACCACTCCGGGATTCTGTGATTTTCAGGCAGTTTGACAACAGGGAACATGTGGTTGCTCACTTTTACATAAAGTTGGAGATGCTGGGAAGTGACTTCTCCATCACTGGAACAAATCTCACGAGGTCATTGTCCAGGCCCAGCTCTGAGGCTGCTCTCTGCCCTACAGCCCCCTCCATCCCAACCCCACTCCTTCACCCCACCTTCACCACCGAGCTCCCCAGGCCTGCTGAACCCCAGCCCTTCCTTCACCAAGCCCAGCACTGGTCAAGCTGAGCAAGCAAAGTTTTAAACAAGCAGGTTGGTGTTTCTGGATGCCCAGGGGATCCCAGCCTGGCTCTCAGCCTTCCTCTGCATCCGTGGGGCTGCTTTGGGCCTGACTCCTCAAACGGTCTGTGGTCAATTGGTTAACTCCAGATTGGTGACATTTTCCAAGGAGATGAAAGGCAGAGAAGGAAAATTGTTCTACTGAGCACTTAATGTCAGGTGAAATTGAACTCTCCCAGGACACAGAAATGGCTTTTCCACAGCCTGGGAATGTTGTACCTGCTGCAAATTATAATTGGCAGAAGAGCACAGCTCAAAGTAGAGTCTTCACAACTGCTTTGTAATGGTGTCCCAAATTTTGGGGTTAACCAGCTCCATTTTACTGCAACTGTTGCTCACAGAGCAAAGGGAAATGTGGACTAGGCACATAAAAGGAGAGCCTGGTGGGTGGGCAGGAGATTGGCTCCACTGGGGCAAATTAATTGCAGCTATTCCTGGGCACTGGCAATGCCCAGGGATGCAAATTCTGCCCGTGTCACTGCTCAAGTATTTACAGCACAAAAGTGGCTGTAACACATCAGCAAGATGCATTCATTTTATAACGTGGCATTAATACATTTAATTAGCAATGGCTTATTAGATTCATGTCTGTTATTATGCATTGTTTTTTAAATGACTGTAATTGCCCAAACAAATCTACAAATGTATTTACCTTGTTCGTGGCTGTGAGCCTCATTTAAAAAGATTTTAGGCTGTACGAGACGTTCATGGAGTTGTAAGCAGCCCCTCTAATTGGAGTGCTGATGCTCCTGTTAGTGCAGAGGGTGGTTTGAGGCTGGAAACACCTTGTCCAAAGGCCTTGAAACCCACTTATGTGCGCAGACTTTAGGGGTCTCTTCTATGCAACCCCTAAAACATTCATTTTGATTAGGGCCAGAAGCCATGAGGCGAAACCCTGAGCCTGAATTTGGTGTTTTGGTTCAATGTTTCTGAGAATCCACTGGGAGCTGGGATGAGGGAGCTGCCAGCTGTGACAGCCCCGGAGCCTGAGCCCCTCTGGTTCCCGGAAAGGGCTGTTTCAGTGCTCCAGTCTGGCTGTGGGAAATGCTGCCTTGGAAAATACAGAATATTTGTAGGACTGTGGGAGGTTCGATGAAAGCCACACAGGGAGAAGTGGCTCATGTTCATGAGGGAAGTTTTGCCCACATCAGCAGTCCTAGAGACCCTGGCACATTCAGGGCATTTGCAGGATAAAGACACAGAATCACAGAATGGAGGAGAGGAGAGAAGAGGAGAGGAGAGGAGAGGAGAGGAGAGGAGAGGAGAGGAGAGGAGATGTGATGTGATGTGATGTGATGTGCTGGGGGGCCACAAGCTGAGAGCCTCATGAGATCAGCCCTCACTTCCCAGCACAAAAGGCAGCACACAGGGCACGAGGGAATGAGGATGTGGATCTGATTACAGTGGAGAAAGATGTCAGCCCTGGAAATTAATTATCTCCTTTTCAAAAGGACCAAGTTCTCCAAGTTAATGACAACTAGGAAGAGAAAATTGTAGAGGGGGAAACGAAAATGAACAAAAAGTGAAACATTCTCTAAAGAAAGGTATTGGGAGGTAAAAAAGTCACAAGCAGAGAGGCAGTTCTGAGGAAAAGCCTGGAGGGTGGATGGTGTTGGCAACTGCAAATGAAGCTGAATGGAGAACAACTGCAAAGGGAAAAAAAGGATTCTTCACAAAGCAGAGCTGGAAGATGTGGGAAATTGCTAAGGGAAGCAAAACAGCGGGAGAGAGCCTGTAACAGGCAAAATTGCAGTCCTGGGATTCCTTCCCAGTGGGTCAGGTCCCACCATGGCACGTGCTCAGCTCTAATCCCTGCTTTGGACAGATGGACACCAGAGTCTGGTGGTTCTGAGGTAGACTTTGCATGCTGGGAGATGTTTACCTCTGTTCCCTGAAGTAGGAGAAGGAATCCTTCCCTCTGTAGCCAGGCAAGGGTGTTGGTGCCTCCTGGGCTCATTGCTGGTGTGCCCAGGGCTCCCAGAGAGCTGCCCTGGAATCCCTGGGAATTTCCAAAGCCCCCGGATGTAAATTGGGATGACCAAATTGGATGAGGTGCTTACAGGAGAACCTGAATGAAAGGCCACGTGGAATCCCTCCAATGCTGGATGAAAGGCCAGCAAGGCAATTGCTGGTGGGGTTTGAGGCTTTGCAGCACTTGGGTCTTGTCAAACAAACAAATGATGCAGCTCCAGGCTGGGCTGACAAAGGTAACTGCACAGTGGGCTTAGTCCAGGGGAGGCATTTCATTTAATAATGCATAATATGCTAATTATAAATAAAATCGATAAAGCTGTGAAGGAAATACAACTTTCCTTTGGGAAATGCAGAGGGAGTGGGTGGGGATGGCTGCCTGGTACTGGGAGGAAGGACTCAGTCAGGGATTGTACCTGGTGCGCCCTCCCGGTGGAAGGGATCTGGCTGTGCTGTCAGCACATCTGCCTGGCAGGGCTGGAAACAGATGTGCAGAGCTCAGCAGTGAGCTGGGAACAGCTCTGGTTTTGATGGGATTCCTGAGAGCCGAGCCCTGCTCCAGGACTGCTGCGTTTAGTTCATGGCTCAGCTGATAGCTCCCCATCCCCGCAGGCACAGGGAGAGCTGAGAGATTGTCTTTGCTTCTGCTCCTTATCTTTGAGATAAGTCATCATCACAGGGCGATTTCCAGAGGCAAACCTCATCCAGAGATAGAGCCCATGGGGCTGTGAGTGCTTCCCTCAGTGCTCTGCCCCCTCCACTGCAGCCCAAGGGTGAATCAACTCCTCAGGGAAGATGCTTTTGGGGCTAATTAGGGAACCAATCGTGGCTCCACTCGGAGATCACAGAAGAGCTGTCATGGCCTGGTGTTCAGCAAGCCCAGCTGCCAGCTTTGCCTGCCCACAGGTCCCTGCTCCCGTCCCTGTTTGCATCATCCAGGCCACCGTCCTCATCTGTCACCTCTTGGGAGTCATTTGTCCCCAGCTTGTTTGGTGTAGGAACATCTGTGTCAGTGCCAGCCCCTGCTGCTGAGCCAGGCTGGGCTGGTGGCACAGGATGGACAGGGACCTGTGGCACGTGACAGAGCGTCCAGAGCCAAGGGTCAGCCTCGCTGCTCGGTGTGGGGACAGCAGCGAGCGGCATCTCTGCCAATTGATGAGACGTTGGACTGCCAGCTGGGATCTGCTCGACTTGAGATGACCTCTGCATCTGGGAGCAGAGCCAGGAGGCAGGAGGAGGGAGCAACTGATGCAGATAACAATAAAACACCTCTATTAACACTGACAAAGGATGAGAAGTGCTTTGTCAGGAGCCACGTCTTGCCCTCCACGTGCGCACAGCGCATTGTCTGGTTTAGTTAAGCTGTGTCTAAAGAATAGGCTGAGATTGCTGTGAGTGAGAGCTCCCCCCCACCCTGGCCATCACCTTTGCTGGTTCATCAGTGGCCTTGTGACGAGCTGATCACAGCACAACAGCTGCCAGGGTTCCTCCAAACATCCCTGGTGGCCCCGTCTCAGACCATTGCTGCACCCTTCCAGCCCTCCGTTGTGCTGTACACGATACATGCATAAGCAATATTTATAATTATTTTAATAATGTATGATCTCGAAGACATCATGGCAGCCAAAAGGGTTGCTCTGGGAAATCAAGATGCATCCAGTTCTTCCCTGGAAAAGAGAACAGCCTGAGGCAGTCCCCTGCCCATATCCATCTTCAAACAAGGCAGCAAGCAAATCTTCCAGTCTTGCCGGGAAATTGTTCTGTTGGTTAAACCTGGATTTCGGGGAGGTGGATCAGCAAGACACGAGGAAAAGGGCAGCCCACAGAGAGATCTTCCCCAGGCCCGTTTGTACTGGGAAGGAGCAGGATGTGTGCTGGCTGGCAGGTCCAGAGGAAGGCCCGGCTCACTGGGATGTGCAGAGCTGGCAGGAGATGGGTGCAGACCATGTGCAAAGCCCTAGAGAGGATTTTGGTGCTTCCCCAGGTCATTGCTGCATCAACAGTTGGTTACCCAATATTTTAGATTCCACAGAAAATCAACCTCCCCTTGGAAAGAGTGGCCAGAGCAGCATGTGAAGGGACTCCCGGAGCACGTGGGGGTCAGCTGGAGCATGAACATCTCTCTGCAAGACCTGTTGGGGAGCTGAGGATGCTCTGGCAGTGCTCTGGGGCTGCTCCAGGGAGCAGAGTGGGGGGTGGAACCACGCTGGACCAAGGACACAACTCATACAAAAGAGATATCTTTAAATAATTAAGAGTGAATTAATTATTTTTAAAAGTGCTTGTTCCTGTCTCATCCTTCCTGGGAAAGATCTGCATGATTTTTCCAACTCTGAATGTGCCTGGCTTCAGCTCCCAGCCCCTGCTCCTGTTGCTTTTCCCAGTTTATTGAGGAGCTTTTCAGAACTTGGTGTTTTTCCACATCAAGCTGCTCCGTGTTGTGAGCACATTGTCTTTCAAGTGTCTCCTCAATTAGCTAAACAGGTTGAGGTTTTAAATCCTTCACTTCAAAGTGTTCTCTTCCACCCTCAAATCATTTTTATGGCTCTTTTTTGCACCGGCTCCCTCTTTATCATCCCTCTAATGTGTGTGGATGGCCTCAGCCCATCATCCCCAGGGGCTGGAGTCACCTCCCTGCCCTGGGCCTCTCCTCTGCTGGAACATCTCAGAGCAGGGTTGGCTTCCTTGCTGCTGAGTCACGCTGAGTTACAGTGCTGCTCTGACCCCCAAATCCAGGTCAGTGCTGGTACTTTTGGGATCAGCTTTGGTCAGGGCTGCGTCAGCTGCAGAGCCCTGCCAGACCTCTCTGCAAGAGCACCAGGGAGCACAACTGGAACGGAACAAACCCGTGTGAGGTGTAAATGGGATCTTCTTGCCCGTGCTCACCACCTTTAAGAACAGCTGCTCTGGGTTTGCTCCAGTGTCCCCACAGCCCCCAGGTTGTCACTGCCATTCTCAGTGGGGCTGAGCGTGGGGCAGAGCAGTCCCCACCCCCAGAGCATCCTCCAGAGTGTCCTGGCTACTGCAGGAGGACACAAACCCCCAGATGACCCTGCCACTGCCCCCTACAAACCCCCACGATGCCCAGTGACCTCCTGCTCGCAGCAGGGCTCTCCTCAGCTCAGCTCAGCGCTGAGGCAGGACAGAGGACAAGGGACAGCCTGTCCAGTCCTTCTCTGGCCTGTTTCCTCCTGGTCCATTGGCTGGACACTCCCTGGCCAGGGCTGTGGCTCTGCAAGGAGAGCAGAGTGGGAGGGAAGCAGGCTGGCAGAAGGACAGAAGGTGCCTTTCCCTTGGTTTTGTCCTACCTTGGGTGTCACCGTGCCCTTTCCCCCTCAGAGCTGACCCTGCAGGACACCTGCCCTGCTGCTCCCCGCAGGCTCTGTGACCTCCCACACATGGGGACGTGCCACTGCCTCTGCCCAGAACTGATCCTCAGGGCTCCTGGGAGGTTTTCTTGGCAGGAATCAGGGAAGACCAAATGCTCTGAAGGCACAGTTAGACACAGTGCAGGAATTGTGGGCAGAGCTCTCGGCTCTCTGTACTGCCAGGTGTGGGTACGTGCTGGGGAGTCACCGCCCTCCAACACCTCCTCTAAAGGCACCCAGGGGCATCACAGACCTGGAGACCTTTCCATTCCTCTGGGAGCAGAGCCCAGCTCCCTGTGCCCTGTGAGCTGCCAGTGTGCTCAGCTGCGGTGCTGCAGAACAGCCTGGCAGGACGTGGCCCCTGCTCCGTGTGCCCTTGAGGTGACACCACAACTCCTGGGGCACTCTGGTCCCACGGCCCCACACCCAGCACAGAGGAGGTCACGTCCTGCAGCCTCCAGTGATGTCCCTCCAGGGCTGTCCACGTGGAATCACAGAATCATTCAGGTTGAATAACACCTCCAAAACCAACCTGTGCCCCATCCCCACCTTGTCCCCAGCCCAGAGCACTGAGTGACATCCAGGAATTCCTTGGACACCTCCAGGGATGGAGAATCCAAACCTCCCTGGGCAGCTCTTTCCAAGGCTTGACCACCTTTTCAATGAAGAAACTCCTCCTGATGTCCAACCCAAACTTCCTCTAGTGCAGTTTGGGCTCATTTCATCTTCCTGTCCCTGTTCCCTGGGATGAGGAACATTTTACATGGGATGATGAACTTCCTTTTAAAAAGAGCCTCACAGCACTTGGGCTTTGCAGCATTCCTGGAAATTTGATTCACAGCTTGGGACAAAATACCCCGGAGAAAAATCTGGCTTCATCCACTTCATCTGGGGAGAACTTCAGCTGTGCTCAGGTGTGCCTGGGCTTGGGAATGTGTCCTGTCCATGTCAGCACCAGCCTGAGCTTCCAGGGGTGATATGACCATTCCCACAGCACCACCATTGCCTGAGTATCTCCTGCCAAAATCCCTCATCATTTGGTTTAGGGCTACTCTGTTCCAAGCAGCCCTTCTGTGAGGGAAACCCTACTCTGAGACCCAGCAAACTGTGGCTGGTGGGAAGAGGCAGCCAGCATGTCCTGGAGAGCAGGGCAGGCTGTTCAGGCTTGGGGACACATCTGGATGTGGTGGCTGCGTGTTTGGGCCATGTGGAGTTTTTTTTAATTACAAAGCAAGGAGGTGGCTGCCAGCTGAGACAACGAGGAACTGTCCTGTTTCACATGGAGAGCCTTTGGATTTCAGCACGGGAAGCCTTTGAATTCCAGTGCAGCAGAGCCCAGGCAGTGACTAATAGGCTCTTCAACAGGTGCTAACTTGAATTTACCTTGGGAAAAATACGTGCAGTGGAAGGCAATTAATCAGATAATCCAACATTTGACTAAATCCGTTTCTTGAACCCTTTGATCTCTTCAATTAGCTGCTACCAGGCTGCCTTGGAGAAATACCTTCCAACATAACAGGGGTGGGTGAGAACCATGAATTAGCACCCCCCGTGCTCAGAGCTGGGCCAGGAAGGGGGCAGCAGGTCAGACACAGCCTGGCCTGGCTGGGGGAGATGGGGAGATCGCTGCTGAAGGCTCTCCCTCTTCACCCACAGCAAGGCTGTGCTGTTTTCCTGCCACCAGGCTTGGGCACAAAGGTGTCACCGAGTTGGCTGTGCTCTGGAAACCAGCCCAGCCTGGAGGGACGGGGAGAGCTGATGGACGATGACCTCGCTGCAGTGCGCTGACTCCAGCACATAAACAGCCTGAGGGGGCTGTGTTAGTGCAGGAGATTAAACCAAAATCCAAGCCAGATTCCCCTGGTGGCAAAGCTTTCCCACCACGGTTGTCTGGCCCTACATTTAAAGCCAGCTCTGCATGTCCCCAGGCCAACCTCTCCCAAACACAGGCAGAACAGGGAGACCTCCCCATCCCCATCCCTCCTTCCCAGGCAGCCCTCATTTACCCACTGCATCCTTGGAGACTCTGCTAAAAGCAGCTCTTCGGCCCCATGGAGGGGATGTTTCTGTGCAAACACAGCCTCGAAGAAAGCCTGGGTAAATGCCTCTTTATTTTGCTCACAGCAGGCAGCGCAATTTGTCTCTAATGAGCACTAACAGGCTCTGCTATCACTCAGAGCAGTTACTCTGGGCCCACTGCTCGCACACAGAGCTCGGATATCCAGCTAAGGGCCTGTGCCAGGCACTGCCTCAGTGGCAGCTCCTGATGGACGCCGTGACCAGGGCACCCTGCAGGAAGAGTCAGCAGCTCAGTGTGACACAGAACCAGGCACAGGAACATTGCCTCTCCTCGGGTGAGCTGCTTCCACCTTCTTGGAGCACCAGTGGCAGGGTTTGGCTGCTCCAGGTGCAGCTGTGGGTGGGCACGGGCTGCCAGACAGAGGAGAGACAAGCTGGGAGCCTGCGCTGGCCACTGGTCCCTGTGTGGCGGCTTGCACAGATGGAGACTGGCTTTTGGGGTGTGGCAGGAGACATCAGTGGCCCTGCAGGCTGAGGGACAGGCACTCTGTCCTCCTCAGTTAAGGATTCCTCCCCTAAGATTTTCCTCCTCCTTCATGTGTTTCTCAGCCTATGCAAAGAAATTCTGTGGATGCCCGGGTCTGCAGAGGAGCAAACACGAGCTGGGGGCTCATCTTCAGCATGGAATATTGAGAGCCCTTCCTGCTCAAAAGGCAAAACTCTTCCTGTGAATTCTCCTCATGCCTGAGGGTGAGGCAGGACCTGGAGATGGAAAGCAGCAGGTCCTGCTGCCCATGGCCACGTGCATTTCTTCCCCTCCAGTCCATGCCCTGTGACACTGCAGAGGAAGCAGCTCTGTGGTGTCCCACGGCCCTGGGACCGAGGCACGGCACTGCCCTGGCTGCAGGTGGGAGCTGTGCCTGCTCCAGGTCTCACGGGCAGAGCTGAGAGCAGATCCCTGAGGGCTTGAACAGCTTCACAGTCTCTGTGGTTTCACCTGTCCAAAATCACCGGCTTTGGGACAAATCCCTGCGGGAATGCTGCCTGCAGGTTCCTGGGGAGTTGCTAATGAGTATTTGAGGAGCATTCTGCAAATCCAGGACAGCATCCGCTCATTAACCCCACAGGCACGGCCACAGGGTGAGCGTGGGGCGAGCTGAGCAGGGCTTTCAGCCATGCAAACAATCAGGAAAGTGCTCAGAATCCAACTCGAGGTGCATTTCAGAGGTTTTTCTGTTGGGATCTTCACTAAAGGTCAGTTCCACTCAAGTAAAAATAGTATTGGTTGGTCCAAAACCAATAAAGAATAAATTGTAAATAATAAATGTATTGCTTGTAAATAAGAAAGCAGTTGGGACTTCTCTCCCAGCCTGCTGTCCTGCCCCACCTCACAAATATGGGATATAAATAAATCTTCACACATCCTTTTCCACAGACCAGTCAAGGGACTCCACTGATAATCCCCGTTCTAGTCAGCCCCCTGCTTGGACTGGTTTTTCTGCCTCCCTCTACACTCCCAAAAGGGCACATCTAAAACTTTGTGAGAACTTCATTTCCTGAAGCTCTTGGTTGTACCATACAGAGGAATGAAAATAGGAATGAAGTTGCCTCCAGCCCTGAGCTGAGCTCAGCACAAGAGGTTAACACCAGCCCTCCTGCCCGAGATCTTTCCTGTCAGAGAATTGCAGCCAGGGATCCAAAGAATCCTAAATTAATCTTAATATTTATAATGGCCTTCAAAGGAGGTGGAGCAGAGCAGCCCCATATCAAAGGTGGCTGCTTTAACAAGAAGGTTCCTTGCAGAAGATCCCAAAATTGAGCGCACAGCAATTGGAACAGAGAGATGGCTCCTGGGCAGGGACTGGGTGAGCAGTGTGGGGTTTTTGTTACTAATTAGGTGCTGGCTTATAGCAGTGATAGCTCAGGATTTAAAGCTCCCTCAGTTTCTTTCTGTGCTGCTCTGGCTGCTCTGTGCTCTGGTGGTGTCAAGGCAGAGGTGGGGTGGGGCAGAGGTGGGATTCTGGCATCCCTGAGTGGAGAGATTCTCTTCCAGATGTATCCCAAACTCCACTCAGTGATAGTTCTCAGCGCCAATTCTGCATCAAACTGAAAAACTGGGAGCTGACGGGAGAAAAATAGGGCAGGGTTGGAAGATGACTCTGGGATTGCGCTTGAGGAGCGTTTATTGAAAATAATTAAACTGATTTCAACGTAGCTCCAAAACATTTAGGGAATACCTGAATGGTGCAGCCCGAGGATCCATCCATGACTGCAGCTCACATTTGTTGTGGCCCCACCTCGTTCACTGCACAACCGGACCTGCTCCGGGGCAGCCCTGGGCTGGCTGCTGAAGAGATCCTTCTGCCTGTAGAGCCCCACCCCAAATTCAGGAGCAGTTTTGGGCACGGAGAAGGGAAGAGCTGCTGGCTGATGTTGGATGGGGTCATGGTCAGGATGCTGCCTGGGAGCTCAGCTCTGTCTCCACGCACTCAGGGGATGTTCACACACTAAAGATGGTGTTGATTCAGCCCCATTCTCTGCTGAAGGTAATTTCCAGCAATGCTCCGGATTCAGAGCTGCAGCCGAGGCTTTTCCTGTAAGCCCAAAGGTGCTGTGCGATGGTCAATCTTCTCAAAATCTGTTCCTTTCAGGAACCCAGCCCTCAGAAAGCACCAACACATTTGCTCTTGCCTTCCCAAGCCTCAGTTCTTTGTGCAATGAGGATAACACGAGCCCTTCATCTGGGTGTCTGGAGATAAACTCGGCTTTGCACAGCCTCGTCCCTGCCCGTGATGAATGGCACAGAAAAGGCCTCTGGAAGTGACTCATCCCTGAAATGTGGACAGCTGAAAAGGCAGCCTCCCTTGGGACCAGGGCTGGGAATTTGTCTCTCATCTGCTGTGAATGCCAGGCTGGTCATGGAGGAAGGACAACAATGGATGGGGTTTGCTCCCCCAGAGAGCCCCCAGTCCCTGACAGGCAGTGACAGACAGTGACAGACAGTGGCTCAGGACCTGGCCATGGAGCTGAGCTGGAGGGAGGGGGAACCAGGGTTCTTGTCCTTCCCAGGACTGCAGAGAAAATAAGCATTAGCCCAGGGACCTCAATCCAGAAGGCACAAGCCCCACCATTTGAGATAAAGGGGGTCCCCAGCAGCATTACTGGGTTCCAAAATGTGCCTCTGCCCCAATGGACACAGCAGGGCACTCAGAGAGGGGAGAGGAACAGCTCAGGCACCAGGGTCACAAGGGATTGTGGCCAGTAGAGGTGCTGATGACAGAGGCTGGACAGGAGCCCAGGTGTGCCCAGATGGGCAAGAGGCCAATGACACCCGGGATGTGCCAGCCCTGGGGTGGCAGCAGGGCCAGGGCAGTGCCCATCCCCTGTGCTGGCACTGCTGGGGCACCTCCAGTGCCGGGGACAGCTCTGGGACACTCAGGACAAGAAGGACATGGAGGGGCTGGAGCGTGTCCAGGGCAGGGAACGGAGCTGGGAAGGGGCTGGAGCCCCAGGAGCGGCTGAGGGAGCTGGGAAAGGGGCTCAGGCTGGAGCAAAGGAGGCTCAGGGGGGACCTTGTGGCTCTGCACAAGTCCCTGACAGGAGGGGGCAGCCGGGGGGGTCGGGCTCTGCTGGTAGGCAACAGGGACAGGAGGAGAGGGAACGGCCTCAGGCTGCATTAGGTTTAGATTGGCTCTTAGGAAGAAATTCTTCATGGAATGAGTGGTCAACTCCTGGTCTTTGTTTTGAGCACTACAGGCACTGCCACATAACCCTGCACAGTCCCCGAGCAGACCCAGCTCCTAAGGAGCTGTGAGGCAGCAGTGTGACATTAAATCATCTGAAGTCAGCCCTGGGTTGATTTCTGACCTGATGCAGTCTTGTGTCAAGCAAGGAGAGGCAGCAAGGTGAGCAGAGAAACCCTCCTGGCCGTGTTTGGGTGACAGGGACATGCACTGCAGGTCACCTGTGCGGTTTGTCCCCTGCCCTCCCCTCAGTCCCCTGTCCCACAGCAGCCCCGCGGTCACTGCGGAGCTGAAGCTTTTTTGGCAGCGCTGAAGTTCAAGTTAAAATAAATAAAAAAGTGCTTCCCAAAGCTGGAGGCAGAACAGAGGAGCTGCTACCTGGCATTCCGACAAGGAAACAGGATGGGGAACTGCATCGTATTCCCAGTGTGCTCCTGACTCACTCCGTGCCTGGGGTGAGTCACTTCCGAAGGTCTCTCCTTCCAATGTCCTCTCTGCTCTGCAGGGAATGGAAACGCTCCTGAAAGCTCTTCCAAGCCCCATTCATTATTAAATGCCTTTAAGTGTGTGACTGCTGGGGAAGAAACACCTTGTGGGCACAGAGCTCTGCTCCGTGGGCAGAAACTCTCCCGGGTTTGAAGGGAGCTTCAAGTCTCACGGAGGGACTGCCTGAGCTGCAGGTTCTGACGGTGAAAGCAGCTGAGAGAAAGGTGGATTCCTGCTCAGAGAGCTCCTGTGTTGGCAGCCATGCAGTGTTTACTGCAGAGGGACACCTTCCCCATTCCGTGTCTCCCTGACTGTTCCATGGCAGTGGGTCTGGCCCTTCTGAGCCTGGATTAAAGAGTCGTTTAACACCCTACGCTTTTCACCCCCTAAAAGTGCTTATACACACTGACCCTGTCACCTCAGCCTCTCATGCTGAATTAAAACGCTGAGCTTTGTAAAAACCTCGCTGAGAAGCATTCCCCCAACTCAGTTTTGAGCTGGAATGCTTTTTCACTCGGGCATCCACGTCCACCCCAGCAGCCCTGCTCTGGTTCCTGCAGGTCTGAGAGAATTGGTGGCATTAGGACACCTCGTCTTCAAGGGACCCAGCCCACCCCTGACTCAGAATTTCCCTCTTTTGTTGCTCTTTGCATCCCAAGCTCTTTGTGCCTCCTGAAACTTGCAGCAGTGGGAATTTCATCCTTATTTCTGGAGTGCTGAGCTCAGCGTTATAAAGCGTGTGTGGCCTTGCCCTGAGTTCTGCCAAACATCACTTGAGGTGGCACTTCAGAGGGTGAAACCCCTCTCTAAGCTCCTCCAGTCCCTCTGTGCTGCAGCCCTTTGACACCAGCTTCCTCAAGGATGTGCAGTGATAAAATTCTCCCTCAGTTTATCCAGCAGCACAGGCTCCAGTGCTGTGGGAAAGGAGGAATCGTTGCACCTCCCCATCATCCTGCCAGCCCCAGCTGTAAGAACTTTATAGAGAACTGATTTTGAGTTTGTTTGACAAGATCTGCTTTTTTTAAACCCATGGATGACAGGTGTTAATTATCCCATAGCCCTTAATTTCCTCATCATTTTCCAGCATCTTTCTGAGGCAACAGGGAGCAGTGCTAATCCTTCGGCTTGGGAAACATCCCCGTGTGTTTTGCTGAGGCCCAGGAAGAGTGGGAGAGCTGCTGGGAAGATGGGATGGATGGAGCGGCCACTCTCACTTCAACAGCACCTTTGGGGCCTCCCAGCAGTTTTAGTGGATTCTGCCTTTCAAGGGGTGGGCACAACCCTCTCCTTTTTCATGCATGAGGATCCCAAGCCTTCCCACACGGAGGAATTGCTGCTTTGCCAATGGAATGGCTCTGTGCCAGCACTGATGTGACAAGGTGACACCAGGCCCCTGCTGTACGAGTGGCCTGTGGCCGAGGAAAATGGACAAAACCCAGCTTTGTTGCTCCTCAGGGGACTCCACACCCATCCCATCACTCCCCCCCTCCAGTCCTTCCAGATAGATGTCCATCAGCTGGTCCTGTTCTCTGCTGCCTCCGGGCCCCCAGTGAGGTCCCCGCTGGGTCGCAGGGCCCTGCTCAGCCTGTCCCTCTGGTCAGGTCTGCCCTGTGCCCCATTCCCCAGCGAGGGGATGTGGGATCTCCCCCACACAGTGGGGATGAGCTGTGATCCCACTGCACCACCCAGGGTGGTGACAGAGCTGCCCTGGTGCTGGCCAGGGGCTCTTCCTGTCCTGGGACAGCCACCAAAGTGTCCCTCCAGTCACACTTGGGATGTCCTACCCTCATCAGGGGTGATGCCAGGCTGCCCAGGCCACCTGAGCCACTTCTGGCCACCACCAGGGCAGCTGAAGAGGTCACTCAGTGAGGCCAGTGAAGGTGGCTTGAGGGAAGGCTGCTCAACAAACAGTGAGCTCTGCACCTAAGTGCTGGCATTAATTAGCACAGGGACTGGGAACAGTGGGATTTGCTGTCTTTTGAGGTAGGAATTCATCCCAGCTTCATCTCTGTCACCACTTGCTCTCAACACCACAAATCCTGATGTTCTCCTCGATGCCTTTTATGGGAAGTGCAGAAATTAGCTAATTCCCCATTGCTCCATCCCCACTTATTAGTGCTACACGGAATTGGGTAATTATGAATAGAACTGCCAGGCAAAACGAAACTTCTCCTTTAAAAATGCATTTTAATTAACTCTGTTGGGTTCATGTGCTCCTTAGGAAGAGCTGACTGTGCCTTACTGACTGAGCTGTGCTCACACAGGAGACCACAAGCTTGGCCAAAGGGCTGCAAAAGGGCTTTGCCTTCCCTCTGGACCTACCCTGGAAGATGATTGTGGGGTGTTGCTCCTCAAAGCTTGTTTGATCTACTGAAGTTTGGTCTACTAAAGCTGAGCAGCAAAGAAACAGAAAGATACGGAATCATTGAATTACTGGGGTGGGTTAGAAGGGACATGAAAGATCACCCAGCCCCACCCCTGCCATGGGCAGGGACACCTCCCACTGTCCCAGGCTGCTCCAAGCCCCAATGTCCAGCCTGGCCTTGGGCACTGCCAGGGGTCCAGGGGCAGCCCCAGCTGCTCTGGGCACCCTGTGCCAGGGCCTGCCCACCCTCCCAGGGAACAATTCCTTCCTAATATCTGATGTAAACCTACTGTCTCTGCATGAAGCCATTCTCCCTTGTCCTGTCACTCCATCCCTTGTAAATAGTCTCTCTTCATCTTTCTTGTTGGCTCCATTCAGACACTGAAAGTCAGGTCATCCTGAAACCTTCTTTTTTCCAGGCTGGGCAATCCCAATGTGCCAGACGCAAGACTGAAAACAGAGCTGGGGCTTGGTGAGTGAGTGGTAGAGAGGTGACAACCTCTGCCCCACACAAGGCAGCGGTGGGAAGGATCCCTGGGATACCAGCAATGCGAAATATGGAATTTTACATTTCCTTCACAAAAGGCAAGGAAAGAACCCCTGCCACGCTTCCCAGCTGGACAGAGCGGTAAGGAAGCCCAGGCTCAGAGGTGGTAGAAATGAAAATGCAGTTTGCCCCTCCGGGGTGGCAGTGGGGGCCGCTCAGTCACACCCACCCTGAGCTCCCTGGCACTTCCACATCCTGGAAGGGTGATGGGGAAACTCCTGTGTGTGCTCCACTGCTGAGAGCAAAAGCAAAGCCCCTGTGGAAGCCTCACCGCTGTGGGACATTCCACAAGTTCCAGCTTTGCAATCCAAGGCTTTCTAGATGGAGACAATATCATGGATTATGGAGGCAAACTTAAAGAAGGGCAACTTTAAAATAAAATCCTCTAGGCTTGTGAGACTAAATTTTACAGCAAATGGTAATGTGTCTCTGATTCCCCTGATTGTTCCTGGCACGATGATGAAATGCAGTAAATAAATACATAAAAATAATGAGTCTTCCAGACCTTGCAGCATTCATTTTAATAGATGCTATTTAACTACACATAGAACCACAGATATCTACCTTTCAAACGCTGGTTACAAAGATTGGGAAGGCTGCCAAGAAAATGGCTTTTATTTGCCCCCAATAGATATCAAAAAGAAACAATTTATATGTTGAAATTGCCTTTATTTTTTAATCCATAAATAGTTGTTACTGACAAAAGTGGAAAAATCCTTAAGACTCTAAATTTTACTAAACTGATAATATTTTTGTTTACAGTACATACAGAATGTGCTTTTACAGGTAGGTATAACAACAAGAATAATACAGAGAAAAACAGTCAAATACTGCTCATCTTGAAGCTCGTTTAATGGTTAACCAAGAGTCTGTGCAAAGTTACAGATACAAATGTACTTCCTCTTCAGTACTACTGTATAATAAACATGGAATCCATAAACTGGGCTAAAGCACAAAAATATCCACTTAACCCCTCTTAGGAAATATTGTCCCCCAAACTAAAAATATTACAGTAAGAAGTGTCTTTCTCAGAGCCAAGAAATTCTTGCTACAAAAATGTCTCAGGGGTTTGCAGGCGGGCGGAGGCGGCGGCGGAGCAGAGGGGCAGGGGGAGCGGCTCCTCCTGGCAGCGGGGCGGGATGGAGACCTCCCGGGATGGAGAGAGACCTCCTGGGACAGAGAGAGACCTCCTGGCATGGAGAGAGACCTCCTGGGATTGAGAGAGACCTCCTGGCATGGAGAGAGACCTCCTGGGATTGAGAGAGACCTCCCGGGATGGAGAGAGACCTCCTGGCATGGAGAGAGACCTCCTGGCATGGAGACCTCTTGGAATGGAGACCTCCTGGGATGGAGAGAGACCTCCCAGGATGAGATCTTCCAGCATGGAGACCCCCTGGTATGGAAAGAGACCTCCTGGCATGGAGACCTCTTGGAATGGAGACCTCCTGGCATGGAGACCTCCCAGACATCGTGTGGCCACGGTGGAGACCCGAGGTGCTGGGAGCAGAGATCTCTTTCAGACTGACACCAACACACTCACATGGCCCCATCCAACTCTGCTCTCGCCCTGGGCAAAGCACTGTTGGCTTTTCCCAGCTGGGATTTTGGCTCGGGGAGGGCACCTCTCACAACAGAGAGAGCTGGGAATGATCCCTTCTCCCACCTGCCTGTGGACACAGCACAGAAGTGGCTGTTCCCCAGGGAGCAGCCCCAACACGGGCTTATTGCTAACAGCACTCACTAGGAAAATATTTCAGCCCCTTTCTCACACATTTCCCTTCTTTCACTCAGCTGAAATACACCTGAACACAAAATCTGTTGGTGCTAAAGGTACTTCAGCAGAGCCCCTCCTTCCAGATTAAGCACTAAATCTGAAACCAAACTAAGACAAGCAGTTTCTCCATGAGCTGAGGATGTCAAATTGATCGCAAAGAGAACACGTATTTCAAACACAACTACAGTTCCCTGGTTCATGGCGATTTTGTTTGTGGTGGTGGAAGAAGATGAAGATGTCTTCCCAGCTACCAGGAACTAACCATCTCTTACAAAAACCTGATGCCAAGCTCCTGCAGATTCCTGGTGGGAATGCTTCTGACAGAACAGAAATGTGCATGCGGGAAGCTCAGGTTCCTGGGAGCAGCTTTGCAGCCAGTCAGGCTCAGCAGACAGAAATTAAATCCAGGCTAGGGAAGGAGGGCTTACTCCCGGACAGCTGTCTCTGTTTCTTCCCACCCACCCCCATCCCCAAGTAACAGCTCATCGTTTATAAAAGGAACATTAAAACATTGAAAAATATTTCTTTTTTTTTTCCTTAAAACACGGTTCACTGGCATTAGAAGGCTTTTTATGACAAAGTCTCTGTTGCGTGTGGTGCTGTGTGTGGTTCATTAAAAACAGTTTTCCACGTTTCAAAGAATGATTCAACACAGTTTGGAAGCTTCGATTGCGACAGGGTCAGTCAGAACGTGTTGACTGCGTTTTACAGTATGTATGTGTATATATATTTATATATATACACACACAGAGTTGTATAAAACCCAGTGCAGCCACCCGGGATGTGTCGCTGCTCAGGGAATGCAAATCATTATCAGCTTGTAGGAAATAATAGAAACTTTTCTACATCCCCCTGCCCCAGTCCCTGCACATGCGCTCTGGGAACTGGACACTGCCCAGGTGTGGGTTTGCACCTGTGGGTGGAGAAAAAGACAGATCAATTCTGCAGAGTATATGACATTAATCAAGGCAGGTTATATTTTACTGTACAGAGGAATGTGGCTGCTTCCCTCTTTTCTCCTGAGTGCAGGGTGTTGTGGTGGCTCAGACATAGGGAGAAGGAAGCAGGAAGGTCGCAGTGCAGGGAACAGCATCCCTTAGAGCTGCTGCCTGCCAGGACCCTGGCCAGGAGGAGAGCAGTGGGAGACTGGGCAACCCCAGCCCGGCCCTCTCGTTCTGGGCAGACAGTGGATTGTGACACACCACACACGATGTGTCAGGACAATGACAAACAAGATTCACAAAAACACTTTGCTGCTCTACAGTTTCTGTTGTGAGAGGGTCTCAAAGCACTTCACAGCTGTTATGGTCTGATCCCTCCACAGAACTGGAAATTCCCACTATCATCATGTGTGGGCCATGGGGAACTGAAGTGCTGGGGTCCAGGCTGTGGGTCTCGACACTCGGTCCCAGGGCAAGTGTTCCTTCAGTGACAAACTCTCAGAAGGAGGAATAAGGAAAAAAAAACGACCTAAGGACAGCTGTGTGTGCTGAAATGCCACTGCCCCATCTACCAACCCATTCCAGCACACAGAGCGAGCTGTGGGAACACATGGTGCCCAGGTGGTATCCAGGGCACGGTTCCTTCCCAAGGAAATCTGCTGAAAATTTTCTGTGGTGGTGGCAGAGTCCCTGAAGAGATTTGGCCTAAAAAGGCTCCTTGTGGGACACATCTGCTTGAAACAGTTGAGTGGGTAGAAAAAAGACAAGGAAATGAGGCTAAGACTTCTCTGGAGGATTCTTGCCCAGGTAGGACACGTCAGCAGAGGGCCTGTGATATTCATTAGCTAGAACAGGAGAAGACACAGAGGTCAAATGGCCCAGGCACAGCTCAGCACCTGCACGGGCTACTTGAACGCAAAGTTTCCAAATTTGCATCTGGTCCAGTAACTTCTTAGTTCACAAATGGAACATTTAGATGAGGACTAGAGCTTGAGACACACAGCTATGGACATGGAAAGAGGAGTGTTCACCTACCCACAGCCTCCCACCATCACCTCCTCTCCGGCTCTGCCACCACAGCTCCTGGAGGCTCTACAGTGGACTCTGCTCCCCCACAGTGTTCAGATCTCCCTGGCTTTGCTTGGGCCAAGAGAGAGTGGGAGAGCCCCAGAACCTCAGCAGCGGCTACAGCCACAAGAGTTTCTCTTCTCTTCACTTCGGCCTGTGGGAAGGTCAGCAAGGGCAATGTTTTCACAGGGATTGTCTTCTGGGAGGAAATATCCAGGGCTGAGCTGAGGAGCTTGGAGGTAGTCAGGGGAGAGTAGTGTCCATCAAGGGAGGGGGGCAGGAGAGGAGGTGTGAGCCTGTTCTCTCTCATCCCTCCCATGCCATGAACTGCCACCCTGATTCACTGACAGTCCTGGTTGTTGCCCAGAGTGATTTTGCCCAAGGCTGCAGGATCTGACCCTGGAGACTGTTATTAGATTATTCCTTCCCAGCTCAGTTTCCGTCAAACAAAGCCCCAGTAACCTCTCACTGATGGAGCCCTTCTCAACACAGTCTCCATCAGATGGGGCAGGATAAAGCTCTGGAAATAGGACCACCTCCAGGACAGTCTGGGAAGGAGAAAGGCCACCTGGACACCCCGCTGAGGCCCACCTGTAAGTCCCACTGGGGTAAGGACACATGCTCCTCCCGCCTACCCTGCACCAGAAAAACCCAGTGCTGCACCAAAGCCTCCACAGGAGACTCACAGGCCCCAGGATCATTGTTTGCTACAGGACTTGGCACGTTGGACTGGGAATGTCATTAAGGCCAGGAGGTGGGAGGTATTTGAGGGGAGGGAGAAGGGCAGAGCAAAGTTCAGTGAAGCCTAATGAAGAGCCATGTAGGAAAAGAGTCAGTGTGGGGAGGTGGGACAGGAAGAGAAATGCACAGGGATGTGCTCACAGCCTGAAGTCAGTCGTCATCTCACCCAGAGGAGGGAGCGTGCCTGGCCGGATCCACTGGGGGTAGTGTGTGTGTGGTGGGGCCTCAAGGGCACGCCAGGGATGGTGTCCAGCACCCACAGCTCCAGCACCAGGTCTGGCTAGCCTTCAAACCCTCTGAGACCCTTTCCTGGCCGCAGAAGTGTGTTCCAGTGGGAGTCGGTTCTACAGAATTTGGTAGGAGCACAAATCAAAGGGAAAAAAGAAAGGAAAAACCAAAAAAAAAAAAAAAAAAAAACCAAAGCAAAGCCCAATCTGCCTGGAAAGCCAAAGGTAAAACCCTCACAAATTCTGGACCCACGAGTCTATGTTTTAAAGATTTTACAAATATACAGTATCTAATTAGCATTATATCAGATATACAACATGCCCATTAATTATAATTATGCTTGATATATAATTTATATGCATGAAATGTAACTGTCTTCATGGTTAGGATTGGGACTCAGTGGAATTGGAATTTGGAAGGTTTTCTTGGGAAGCCATTGCAGGGAGAGAAAACCACGGAAAGTTACCGACCTGCTTTTCGGTAAACAGACACCCTCAGCTCTGTGCCTCTGCTAAGGGCTGGAAAAAGATTTGCTACATATGGAGTTCTAGGCTGTAAATGGGAGGAGAAAACGTTCAGAAACAGGGGAACTGGGCCATGGAAAAGGCTATCAGGAAAAGAAACTTCTGGGGAGAAATCCTGGCTCGGTGACAGGCGTGGCAGCCTTGGCTCGCGGGGGTCTCGGTGGGGTCAGGACCTCCCCCAGCACAGGTCAGCAGTGTGGAGCTGAACGGGTTCTGGTGCTTCAGGTTCAGCAGTGGCAAGAAGCTGGAGGAAGAGTAACTCTCTTCCTCCTTCCTATTTACATGTTGGAGACACCAAGATACTAGAATGAGTGGAGAAAAGGGTCTAACAAGCATTTCAGCATATTTGTGCTTATTGAACACATCAACCCCACTACTTCCTACACTGAGAGAGCAGGCGATTTGTAGGCACTAGTATGTTTTTTATCTTATGAGTATATTTAATATAAACTAAAACTTTATTTCTCAGCCAGGCTATTCTTGTCCCTAGATCTGCCAGTCCCGTAGGAAAGTCTGCCCTTGAACTTGCTCCAAGGGTGACAAAGAACAGATGTGTGGGTGCTGACGGGTGTCAAGCAGCCTGGGGGTGACCCCAGCAGCCAGAACTTCCCTGCTTGCTACAGAAAGGCCAAACATGAGGACCAAGAACGAGGCCCTTTCCTGTATTTCCTCCTCCCTATCTCAGGCTGCTTCTCCTTGGAGCAACTGAAAAGTCCTGAATTAATGGAAACTGTGGGATAATGCAGGTGAGCCCTTGGAAGGAGCCATCGATTACTATGGCTTTCTTTGACAGAAACTGATGCACATCAGGAAATTTCCTCTGTTATCCCTCACTAGTGTCTGACTGCTGCTTCAGCTCTTCCTGTGTCACTGATGAAGGGGTGGCTTTAAAAACAACGTGGATGGGACTGTCAGAGAAGTCTTTGCAGACACTGAGTTAGTAGAGGTTATCTTGGCCTATAAGGCCACTGCAGAACGGGGTGCTGTGGCCACCCCAGTCCTTAAGGAGTATCTACAATGCACTGGGTCATGTCAAACAGTCACCTCTGTTTTGCTGGCGGTGCGGTAGTGGTGGTGGTGGCCGGGGATGTAATGCAGCTGTTCCACCGTGTTGTGCCGGCGCGAGGCGAACGCTTGGCGCTTGGCCGAGGTCGGGTTCATACTCAAGGTATTGTACAAGTTATTTGAGGCACTGGGATGGGAGTGCATTTTTGACATCCTGTAGCGATCCAAGACTGGTGTTGACACAAAGACATCTGTGTGTGACAATGCCCTGGACATGGACTGCTCGGGGTACCCCGACCGCTCCGGCGACAGCAGCGGGTCCTGGGAGTGCAGGCGCTCTGCCGACAGGAGCTGCTCGTCTGAGAGAATCCGTTCATAGGACATGCTGAACTCCTCGGGCATGATCCTCTCAGGGGACAGCACTCTGTCCTGGGACATGGCGCGAATGGGACGGCGGGGCCTGTCCCGGTGGTTGCTCTGCTGAGACATTTTGATGACGTTGATGGGCAGCGTTCCCCGGGCTGCCAGGTCGGGCAGGTGTCTCCTCCTCATGTAGTACTCATCAGCCTCTTTGTCAGCTGTGGGAAGGGAAAGGGAGAGGTTAGAAACATCAGAGTGCTGTCCCAGGGGTGAAAAAGGGCTGTGCACAGCACACAGCCCTGGAGCTGCCTCCTGGTGACACCTGAGAGACCATCTGCCACAGGCACGGACACCCTGCCAGAGAGACAGCCTGCTGTGGGTGGTGCCACCAAGGGCTTGTGGCAGACAGAGGAGTGTGCAATGCACGGGGACAGTGTAATCCCCTGGGCAATGCATCCCATCCTCCTGCACCGTGGGACAACAGACTCCATGTGCTGGGGAGGCCAGACCGCGGTGATTTACATGAAAGATGAGTTATGGAGAAATTCCCAAATGTCACCTTCACGGGAAAGAACAGGGCAGGTGACACGAGCAGACGAGGTCCCCGTTTGAGGACATGCACATCTCACCTCTGCCCTCAGACATGGGTATTCCCCAGAGCCGTGAGTGACCTCATCACATTTTAATTACCACATTTAAATATTCGGAAATGTGATCACAAAACAGGTTTGGTGGTCGTAGGATGGTCTCTGAGACACTGAATCACCTGCCCAAGGTTTCATTTCCCACTTTTTCAGTCAGCCTTGGTTGATATAATAGAATTTATCCCATGGAACATTTCTTGCTCAGTTTGCTGCTCCTGAATCTTAAACGACTCTCTGTTGCTCTGAAATGCAGCACACACCCCACACACACTCACCCTCCTTTTATTTTTTTGGCTTTGGGAGAAACGCTGCAGTCTCAGAGAGGATGTTGGCTACTGCAGCTGTATTGTGATAGATCGCTGGGATCCTGCAGCAGCTGCAATGACCTGATTCAACCAGCTTGTGACTTGAAGAAGCAACTCCACAATTGTTCCAGATTTTTTAAAAAAGCAACAACAGAAACACAAAACCTTTCTGGTTAACCCATTGGATGTTCACATGCTGGGAACTGGGGTACTGGGATCACTTACCTGGAAGGAGGCTGCCCAGAACAGCCATCCTTCCCCAAAATTCCACTGTCACAGGTGGGAGAGCACGACTCTGGTCTCCGTGGGTCAGGGGATGGAGTCACATTTAATGCTCCACACTCATCATCCTTGTGAGCCTTCTCCCTCATTGCTCTGTCTGAGGTGTTTTCCTGATGTCTCCAAAAGCATCCCCCTTCCTTTCTGGCTCATCTTAGAGCACCTCAGAGTGAGACCCACCCCAGACACCTGGCAGGAGCCCTCCTCTCCTTGGAGAAGACAGCACTGGTGTGCAGGAAGGGATTCCTCATGCAAAGGTAAAGGAAATTTCTCCACCTTACAGAAGAAACAAGGCTTGTTCCAAAGTAACCTCGTAGGAAGAGCTTGGCATGGAGCCCCCAGAGCTGGGAACACACGCAGGACCCAGCAGGGACTTGCCCTACCAGGCTTGAGCCAAGTGCTGACGGGCAAAGACATCCTCTCCTACATATCCTTAGCCAGATCCTGGGACCTGACAGAAAATTCCTTGGGAAAGTCATTTGTTTATAGGACAAATATGATAAAGATACATGGTAATGATAATAAAGAGGAGCCTTGTTATTTTCTCAGCTCCAGTATTTCAGTTTGTGGCAGGAGAAGGAAAATGGGAAAGGATGAGATGACAGAAGACGAAAATTTCCCATGCATGGAGGTTCTGCGGAGGTTAGAGTGACAAAAAGAGCAAAGCTCTGCTGCAGGACAGAGGGGGATCATGAGGCAGGTGAAGTAGGTGCTGCCTCCTCCCGCAGGCCTTCAGCAGGCCTGGTAGTTAAATATGGGTGGAAATTCCCTCTTTCTTCTGACAGAGCCATCAACCTGTAGGTTTTATGTGCCACATTGGCTGAGAGTTGAAGGCAACTGGCTGCTTGTCCCATGAGCCAGAGCTCGTGTGGTGGGTGCTGACAACATCCCAGAGCTTTGCTCACAAGACACCGGTTCAGCAAACCCTGCAGAGCCGTCACCACGCTGTGCTGGGCCATGTCCCTCACTTATCTCCTCGCCCCCTCTCCCACACCTTCCCTTCACTGCTCCCTGGCCCCTGTGCACACCCTGGAAGATCCATGAGGAGGTGGGGTTGGTTTCCTGTCTCACATCCAGAAGCAGGAGCTGAGAACATCTGTGCCGTGGCCTGTTGGCACCACTGCTGCTGCCAACCCCTTCCTCACAGCCCACACACCCCCAAGGTGTGAGGGCACCCACGGCTCCCCTGTGCTCGCTTCCTGCTCGTGGGATTTGCTCTCCAGAGCACACACTGCAGCAATGAGTCTTGATTTTTCGCAATCCAACGCTTCTTGGAAGGATGTCTCACTGCAAATGTCAGGCAGCAGCTCTCCTGGGCTCGAGCTCTTATGTCTTTAAAATCACCTTCTAGGAAGCCTGAGGGCGGGGGAAATTCCATATGGCCCCAGGAAATGGAGGCATTTTCATTCTATATTGTGGCCATAGATGGAAATGCCACACTGGGTGTGCACAGGCTCGGTAACCACGCTGGAGGCTGCCTGCAGAATGGGAATGAAGCAATTAGCACTCTGGCACTTGGCCTCTGCTCTGGATGAGAGGAGTTCCGCTGGATTTGCCCAAGTGACTCTAAATAGATGTAATTAAAGCACAGAACATCCCAAATGGAGATGTGCTTGGATGCCCACACCTGGCTCTGGTAATTGCCAGCAGGAGCTAAACCAGCTTATGTGAGGTTTACAGCTCTGAGGCTGCTAGAGAGGTGGCACAATCAGCTGAGTGAAAGTGGTTTGAAGTTGTTCCTTGCTAATTTCGAACAAACATGCAGCATGCTCTACGCTTTAAAACCTTTTGTCCATTAGGAGCATTAAAAATACCTTTTCCTTCCCTCTCCCACCCCGTGACCCTTGTACAGCCTCTTGCTGGACATGGCCAAACCTTTCAGGGAGCTGATTTAATTCCAGAGGTGCTTCTAAGCTCACTCAAGCCATGCCCCCCGTGATGCTGAGGAGGAGGAACATTTCCAGGTGTGGAAAAACTTCTCATCTCTATCTCAGAGGAGCCAGAAGAGACGGAACAGCCGTGTGTCACACCCAACAAGCTGCTCAAGGCAGCACCAGACAGACATTTCCCAGGCTGTTGGCGCTGAGGGGGTGTCAGCCGGAGCCAGGGATGGGGAATGAAGCCTGGCAGGAATATGCTGCATCACACACGTGCCTGGTGCCAAGGGAGAGCTCAGCACAGTGCTGGAACCACAGAATTCCTGCACCCAGGGGCAGCAGTGAACCAAATCCAGCTCCAGGCTGGGAAGAGTGGAGCTCCAGGAGCTTCGCCCACCGGGTGGGAAGTGTGGAGGTCTGGTTGCACAGTTGACCAAAACCAAAGTTTCTGCAGGAACTGAAACCTTGGAATCATAGAATGGTTTGGGTTGGAGGAGATCTCAAAGAGATCTTAAATTTCCAACCCCCTGCCATGGCCAGGGACACCTTCCAGGCTGATTCATGTCACCCTCATCACACCAGCACAGTCCCTGGGACAGTTGGGATCTGGTAACCCTGCCCCTTATCCTGTCATTGATGCTCACATGAGAGCAGACATTCACAATTTCAACCAAAATAAAACTCCAATCCAGTATGTTTCTCCATCAGGGTTGTGCTTAAAAATTCAAAAATGTGTCTTAAGAGGATTCCAAAAAAACAGAAATTGGGAGCAGACAAAAAGGGATCACTGGTGCAACTGCTTGGCAGGAATTTTTCTATTTTTAAATCAATCCCATATTTCTGGGTCTTTCCTTGTGTTTTTCAAACATTTGGAACTGGAATTACTGGAAATCATGCTTTCTGCACACTTTTTGGGCTTTTTTTCATTGGTTTTGTTTGGGATTTTTCTGCCCTTTCTTTGGCAGTTTCTAGAACATTGACCTGGGCTGGTCTCACCAAACCTCAGGGATGTCTGAGTGCTTCAGCTGCCTTGGCTTCAGACTCAGCTGATTTGCCCTTGGACAGCTCTTTTTTGTGGTTTTGGGGTTGGGGTTTTTTCCCATTTGGAGGGAGATCCCCAAATGAGTGCTCTTAATCACACATTCCACCTCAACCTAAGATGCCACTGCAGAAAGGCAGAGCAGAGCTCCTCTGGTGCTGGAGGTACAGAAAGGAGGCACATCTGTGGTGCTCTGGGAGGAGAAGTTGGAAAAGCCACGGGTGCTTTTTGTTCCCGTTGTTTGTTAGCATGGTGAGGAGAGGTGCACGTGTGTGTGCACGTGAGGCCCTCGCAGTAATTCCTCTGCTTTTCCTAAAGGTGATTTTCCCGGCTTTCTTCCTCTGCAGCTCCAGCACGTTTCCTCTCTGGGCTTGTCTCTCCTTGTTTTAATTGGCTTTAACACTTCTGAGCTGCCCAGGCATTTGTGATGATTCTCCAGCCAGCACCAAGTGGTTTAATATGCCTGAAAACACGAGCTTCCTTCCTGGCTGACCTTTCTCACTTAGCTGGGAAGAGCAATTCCCTGGAGCACCATGCAGGACGGAATTAATGCGGCTGCTCTTGCTCGGCCACGCTCCCACGGCCTCCCATCACTGCTTTTCCCACCTGCCAGGGCTGCCAGGGGGTGCCCAGCCCCTCAGAGACCCTCCCACGAGACCCCAGGTGGGTTCCTGATGTCTGTGCCCTGAAGGAAAAGCCAGGGAGATAAAGAGCCCTGGTCTTTCACAGTCTGTCTCCGCTAACTGGAAGAAAGTAAGTAACTTTTCCCTGCCTGGCAAGCCCAAAGAATCCCAAACAAGCACCTGAAACATAGATTTTAAAAATATCTAATGCTTTTTATCTTACCTGAATAGAAATGTTTGTTAATGACCTCTTCATAATTTTTTATTTTATTTTTTTGTAACCATGACAGGGAGTCCATTGGAAAGGAGTAATTTTAAATAAGAAAAGTGAATGCACTATGAGTAATTTTCAAACTCCTGCATTTAGATATTGCACCTTTTTTGTGTTGCCTTCAGCTCCTTCATATGGAATAAGAAAATTATCCTGCTGGCATTTTGCAAAGGGAGGTTTGGGCACTGGGTGCCTCTTTTCCTTTGGCTCTGGAGTAGAGCAGCTGCAAGAAAGTGATTCAGTGATTCTGGAGGTGCTGAGTGTATTCAGTCCCAGCAGGAGCAGGGAGGGCTTGGCACTTTCAGAGCTGAGATTATTTGGCCACTCAAAAACACAGAGTCGAGCAGCTGGTTTGGCATTTGCCAGGTGCTGTGCAGGAGGCTGGGGTGGTGCCCTGCAGAGACCACTGAAGCCCTGGGTGGGTAAATAGGTGGGAGATGCCCTGCAGTGAGCAGGGATGCCCTGCTGGGGTTGGTGGGGTGGCTATTTAAGGGTTTGACTGAACCCCTCTCCAGCCAAGAGCCAAAGACAAGCTCAGTGTCCTTGGGTTCCTGGTGACTGCCAGGTGTCCACTGACTGGGACAAGGACTGCCCAGAGGGGCAGGGAGGCCCCAGGAGCACTGACTACACTCAGGACATTTAATCTTGGCACCTTAACACAAATCTGGTTTTGTCATTTTAGACAAATATCTAGGAAATCATAGGATCACACTGTAGAATCCCAGACCGGTTTGGGCTGGGAGCAACCTTAAAACTCATCCAATGCCACCCCTGCCATGGGCAGGGACACCTCCCACTGTCCCAGGCTCCTCCAAGCCCCAATGTCCAGCCTGGCCTTGGGCACTGCCAGGGATCCAGGGGCAGCCCCAGCTGCTCTGGGCACCCTGTGCCAGGGCCTCCAGAAATTCTCATTTTGATCACCTCATACTGGGGACAATTCAAAGCAGAAATATTACAGTGCTGTGGTTTCAAGAGGTTTCCAATCCCAGGCAGTATCATCCAAGCTACCCATGAACATGGACTGTTCATCACTGGGAGGCTGAGGGGGGAGAACTCTTTTGGTTGGGAATGTGAGATCCAAGTGTTTCCAGGGAACAAAGCTCATGGCAGAAGCAGAGCTGTGCACAGGGAACATGGAACGGGGAGGAAGGCAGGTTCCAATCCCCAAATACCTCAGCTCTGGGCTCCAACACAGCTCAGCACATTCTTACTTTTAAGCACATCAGATGAATTTGCCTTAATATTAAACAGGTACGTAAGTCCCAAGTTGAGGTGCCGAGGAATGGACTAAGATATTTTTTTGTGCTACGTTTTCATTTCATCGTCTCTTCTGAAAAATCTTCCACAGATGGTTCTTATGGACAGTCCAAGGGCTTCCCTGCCACTTAATTTGGTGTCTCCCTTAGCTGGCTAAACTGGGAATGCAGATTTTGTACGGACTAAGTCAGATCTGCTTCTCATCCTCCCCTGCCCTCCCCTCAGTGATCCATTGGAACACCTAAGTTATTTCTCTAAGTTCAGCACTGTGACTCCATGGCTGCATCCAGAAACTGCTCATGGAAACCACAGAGCAAGGGTGAGTCTGCAGAGAGCATTTCCTGCACAAAAATCACTCATTTCAGAATCCCACCGAAGCTGAAGAGTTTGAAATCGGCAAAGGGGATGAACTGGAGCATTACAGAACCATTGGCAGAACAATGCAATCCATAAAACAGCAGGAAAGGAGAGATGCTAACGAGTGTGCATAGGGCAAAGCTGCTGGAATACCCAAAACACCCTGTGGATCTGAGCATGGAACGGGCCAGGAGGAGCTCAGGACACACAGCATGGAACAGAAAATGGATCTCAGCATGGTGCAGGTCAGGAGCAGCTCTGGACACACAGCATGGAACAGAAAATGGATCTGAGCATGGTGCAGGTCAGGAGCA
>NW_024581053.1:574781-581608 GCF_017639235.1 Corvus kubaryi
GCAGCTCTGGACACGCAGCATGGAACAGAAAATGGATCTGAGCATGGCGCAGGTCAGGAGCAGCTCTGGACACACAGCATGGAACACGTGGATTGCAGCACTGCCCAAGGCAGGCAGGGCTCCTCCTGGAAAGGATATTCCCAACCACCTTAGCAGCTTTCTGCTGTCATTTGGCTCCAGCTGCCCCTGTGGCTGGTGAGATCCCTGCCCCTGCTGTGCCAAGGGCAGCTCTGAGCACCCAGCGGGGCTCGGCTCAACTCCAGCAGAGCGGAGAAAAGGATTCTCAGATGACTCCCTCAGGAGCAGGTCCGAGTGGGGCAGTGGGAGGCAGCGCAGCAAGAAAAGGACCACATGTGCTCTGCCAGTAATGAAATGACTCTCTACACTCATCCCTGGTGGGAGGCGACAGCCAAAGGAGCCATTCCCGGGGATGCCAACCCGGGAGTGCCCCGGCAGAGGGAAGGGGGTTACTGCCTCAAAGCCGTGCCCGAGGACACACAAGGTACAGAGGGAGGGAAACGAGCTGACACCTACTGAGTCTCTTCAGAGATGAATATTTACTCGGGTTCGTCTTGACAGCAGACTCGTAGGACGGCGGGAGGTGGGAGAGGTTCTGGAAGGAGCGGGAGAAGGACAGGTCGTAGGGCTCGGTGGCTGAAGTGAGGATGTTGTTCATTCGTGGCTTGTCTGCAAGAAAACAGAGAGAGGCAGGTGTGAGGTGTGCGCCGAGGCGATGGAGAGAGGCAGCCCGTTCCCAGGGGCTCCAGCAGGGAGCAAGGCTGGGTCCGAGCCAGCCTCGGGGGCAGGCTCTTGGACACGATTCCAGCTGCCACCAGCACATCAGCGAGAACCGGATCCCGTGGCGTTGTTCCCTTGTCCACAGTGGTGAGGGAGAGAAGCAAAGTGCTGCCTCACAGTCACCCGGAGCTGTCCCACTGCGATGGGGGCTGGGCTGGCACTCACGCCCCGGCCGAGCAGGGCTGTGCCAGGTGCTCAGGCAGCATCACTCACCTTCACCCCCCACACTGTGCTCTCCCCATCCTCAGGGACACAAAACCAGTCTGGGGGGTTCTGGTAACTGGGGCTGATGATCCCACTGCCCTCTGCTTGTGCCGGATTCCTCATTAGTGCTCTGAACCTGGGGGGCTCTGGGGCAACGCTTGTCCTTGGCACTGGGGCTGTGGGGCTCTGGAAACCTTCATGCTTCCCCTGCACGCAGGAGTGTGTGAAGTGAGGCTGTGGGGACACTCAGAGGACAAGGCAAGGTGTTGGAGAGGTTCCTGAGGCAGGAAATCTCTATCCTTGAGGGGTGGAGGATACCCCTCTACTGATGTTCATTTTGTTGGTCACTGAGGGAGTCCCCAGGAAGGGTCTAAGTGCCCTCTCTCACAATATCAATGTTGAGGGCACTGTCAGTAAAGATTAACACTGAGCCCAGGTGCTAAAATTGAAGTCCAGACTATCTGCAGAGTTTTGAAACCTTGTTCCTTTGCTGCAAGCTGAAAAATTGCCTTTCATCAGCCCAGCCAAGGCACAGGGACCTGTTGAACTGCAGTTGTAACTCTCAGGTGTTCAGATATTAAAATGGGCAGATATGAAAATATTTAACAAAGCAGGAACTTCAATTATTGGAAGCAAACCTAGAACAGACACCAGTGGGCTCTGTCAGAGTGAGAGCAGTGATGGGGTTCAGTAGCTGAGGCAAAAGACCAAGGAGGTGGCCACTTCCAGTATGGTCTGAAAATGAAATCAGAGGGGTAAATTCTCTACAAGAGCAGCAGAACGTTCAAGTCTTGGGTTCACATATTCCTGCTGTGCACCCCTAAAGTGTCCCCATGAAGAGCAGGGCATGGTCAGCGCACACTCACCTGCCCCAAACCCTCCTGCAGCCTCTGCACCATGGGCTGGTTGAGATAAAAGCACAAATTCTGCCCCAAAGTGCCAGAGCAGCAGGGGAATCTCATGTGGAACATGTGTTGGCTTTGTGCAGTGTCCAGACATTCGCTAACTTCTCCCATTTCCCAGAAAAAAGTTCAACCCAAAATGCACCCAAGAAGAGGGCAGATATTTCACAGACATTTTTCTAGACCTGACTGATAAGTGAATCTGCTCCCTCCAAAAAACATCTGGAAGAGTGAGGCCGTCCCCTTCCCTGCTGCCTTTCTGCCCTCTGGAGCTCTGTTTGTTGGACAGCAGAACATTTTCCTGCTCTCTGCATTTTTCATTTCGCCACGTCCTCGGTGCTCCTGCTGCCTGGAAATGAACCCAGCACCTCCCCTGTGTGTCTGTGCACAGGGATCCAGAGCTGCTTCCACAAGTGTTCTTCCCCTGGATATTTTAACGTTCCTGACACCCACCCTCAGCTCTGCACTGTGTCAAAGACAGGCTGAGGCAGTCCTGACTTCCTTACAGAATTCAGCACTGTGAAAAACTCCTCCCAACAATGCCATAACCACCTTGGTTCATAAACTCTCCCTTCCCATCGCTTCTGTTCCTCTCTGCTCTCCCAGAACAGGGCTCTGCTCTGGCAGAAAGAGCACAGCCCCAAGCGAGCTGGAGCGTCACCTCTCAGAGAGCATCATTTCCTTGCTGATGACTTCAATCCATGTCTAATAGACTGGCTGCAGGATCAGGGAGTGCATTGCATTCATCAGGGGGCTGGAAACAATTGATTAGATATTATCCAGTAAACAGAGACTGTATCAGCATTGAAACCATGTCCCCACTCCTACTCGTGCTTGTGTGGCAAGGACCCTGGGGTAACATCTCGTTGCAAATTCCTCAGGCAGAACCTGGAGCTAATCTCCATTTTCATGGGCGTTTGGACATGCTGCAATGAGCCCAGTCATATGCTTGGAGCTTGTGCTCGGTGCCAAAGCAGGAGCATTAATTGACTGCTTGCATGAGGTGTGTGAAATTAAGTGCCACACGTTTATCTGATGGGCTGGTGCAGGATCAGTTCCTCTCCTTGCTGCGTTTTCCATCCAGTCACTCAGGAACAGAGCGGAATGATTCTGGCAAATGAGAAGTCACCTTGAAATCCACTGCCCATCACTCAGCAAAATAAGGGATAAACTGAAATGACCAAAGCTAATTTCAGATGTCTTTGCATAATGTGGTTTGAGGGGGAGATCAGGGAACTGAGGCGCTCTAGTAAGGAGAAATATCTCGTGCAATTTATATTCTGAGGCCAGTTCAGCACAAGTTTCTCAGCAGTTTTTCACTCCTGCCATATATTTGAGTCACGCTTGTCTCTGGTCTCTCTCCTCTTTCTTTGTGGTGTTTGTGGGCTCCTATGGGAGCTGCAGGCCATAACCAAGAATTATTAAATCAATAATCAATAAAAAGGTCTCCCATTCCCTGCAGGGCAGCTGAGACTGTTCCCTGCTGTGTTCCCCCGCATTCCCTCTCATCCCAGTCCAGCTCTACACTCTGGGCAGCTGGAGATAACCACTGGAACACGAGCTCTGTCCCATGGTTACTGGGATTACCTCTGCAAGCCAGGTTTAGTCCCCATTTTCCTCAGCACTATCCTGCAGCTCTGTGCCCATTTGCTGACACACCATCCAGCGTGGCACAGGGATTTTCAGAGGAACAGGCAGGAGATGGAGCTCACCCAGCCCAGAGAACACACAGCAGCCACGGGAACCTCCCCCAGCAATGCCATTTCTCTTGGGTTCTAAACTCTCCTTGCCACAGCCACACCTTGGCACAGTCAATGCAACGCTTTAAAATTCTGCCGATGTCTCTGATTAATTCAGCAGGAGAGGGCTCAGCTCTGCAGCATTTCCTCATCCTCCAGGCAGCAGAGGTTGCACAGTGCTCTGAGCAGGGATGCTCCAGCCCTGGCAGGGCTGGTACCAGGCACAGCCCAGCCCAGAAGTCACAACGCTGGCACGAGGAGCTCAGGAAGGGAGCAGGGAACTCTGTGGAGCTCTAATCTCTCCTCCTAGAGCCCTACCGAGCAAGGTGGGTGCATTTCTTCTGCTCCACGAGCCAGAATTGCCAGGCCAGTCTGAATCCTGCTGTGTTTCTGTGGGAACCAGAGCATCCCTGGGCTGGGCTCCGAGAGGCTCCTGCCCTGCCCACACTGCTGTGCAGGGGCTGGGGAAGGGGCTGCCCTGCAGGAGGGCTGGGAGCACTGCCCGTGCTCCTACTGCACCCTGATCTAAACAGGAAAATGTCCTGGGACTGGCGTGGCACCACGTGCGTGTGCGTCCTGCAGTCCAGCTGTGCCTGGGCCATTGCAGTGAAGGTGGACACACGAATTCACTGCTCTGCTGGACCCATGCACTCGGCTGCTTTTTCATCTAACAAGGAAACAAAGCCTCTCCGGGCTGAGGCAGAGCCTCCTCTCTCTGCCACTGCTTTGCAAACTCTCTGCAAGTTCAGGGCTCAGAGAAGTTTCAGGATTTCCAGAGCTGTGGAGATTAGACCTGAAGTCTTCTTGTCACATCTCGCTCTGCCCCTGTTGTTGGAAGACAGTTTCAAAGTGTGTTTACACAAGGCACAAAACCTTTCATGTGCAGGATGGGAGCAGATGATACCCAAAACCAAAAAAAAAAACCAAAAGAAAAAAGAAAGTGAATTGATGGCAAAGTTCTAAACAAAGCTCAAGTGGCAAAAGGGATGTGCTGCAGATTTGCATTTGAGTCTGCACATATGTTGTGCGAATTCTGCAAGACATTTCAACAGATGCCTTTTAAAACATTCACCCAGAGAAAGCAAACAATGTCACCTAGGAGAAGCTGCTACAACCCAGCCTTCTGCTGCTCAGCTTCAGCTCAGCACAGCTCCAGCGCTCTGTCAGAGCACTCCCTGCTCCCCCAGCACTGCCTTCTGCTCAGCCCTTTGAAGGCTCAGACGCAAAGCCTCGGATTCTGACGCAAGTCCTTACAAAGGGCCCCATTCCTCAGGAAAATCTGGTAGCACTGATGACGTTCTGGAGCCTTCTGTGCCAGGACTCAGAGTTCCCAGGCCATCCTGAAGTGACACGCTGTCAGAGCAGGCAAATAAATGGATGTTCGCAGACTCAAATTAAAATTTATAACAGATATCTTCAGTGTTTGTGTTTTCACACTTCTGTTTCTCCGTGTTACAAACACTGTTATTAATAGTGCTTTGCATTTCTCATGACTAATCTCCAGGAGGTTTCTACATTTCCAGGTCAGGTCCTCTGTGGTGTAAATCAGAGCTCTCCTGTGAGTAGCTGCCCTCATTTATATGAGCTGGAGATGAAGGGTTTTGAATTCTGCCAGTGCTAAAAACCCTGTGCCTGTCAGGATGGTTCTAGGATCGGGTCCTGCAGGGCTCCTGGCCGAGAACTGAGCAGCAGCCTGAAGGAGGAAGGTGCAGAGGGAAGGGGTGCACCACGCACTGCAGGGCGAAGCCCTTGGACATGGCAGTGATGACATCCCTGAACACTGCCACCCAGGGGGATGAGTCTGGAAAGGCTCCTGGGCACACAGAGCATTGCAGTCACACCCCACAACTGGGCTGAGAGGAGCAACGCTGCCAATTCCACTGAAAGGGAGAGCTGCGGAAATGAGAATTGCACCGAGCAGTCAGAGCAAAGGATCTGCTCCTTCTGCTGGGGTTTGCTGCCTTTGCATGGGCTGCAGAACACCACACCTGGCTCTGGCAGCAGAGCTGCCAGCACTGGGGGCTGTGTGCAGCTGGGGCTTGTTCTTACTGGGTTTGAGACCATTACAAACTGGTGCCTGCCCCCACCTCTGCAAGCGCCTCATGCCCAGAGCTCCTCAGGGCAGGGAGAGGGAGCTGGTTCTGAAGGGAAAGTCACACAGCCATGGAATGATTTGGTTTGGTTTGGTCTGGTTTGGAAGGGATCATAAAGAGCACTCAGTGCCAGCCCTGCCACGGGCAGGGACACCTTCCACTGTCCCAGGCTGCTCCCAGCCCTGTCCAGCCTGGCCTTGGGCACTGCCAGGGATCCAGGGGCAGCCACAAGCTATGCTCTGGTTGGAAATGGATGACTGTAAGGCCCCTTCCAGCCCACACCATTCCAGGTTTCTGTGACTGTGACTGAAGGGAGGGCAGCACAAACCTCATCCAGGGTGAGTCCAACCTCCCTCGGTCCAACCACGTCCCCAGCAACCCAGCACAGCCCAGCACAGAGCGCGGCTCTGCACTGTGGGCATGGCCAGCAGCTCTCAGGGCACGGCAGGTGGATGTGGCCCTGATTTTCCAAGGAGCTCCATTTCCAGAACTGAGCCTGTATTGCACCACAGCAGTCTGTGCACTCTGCTGAGGAGTCAGGCCCTGGCACCCCAAAGGGCAGCGTGGATGCACCAGGAGCTGGGGCTGGGTGCTCCAGCCCTGTCAGCCCTGGATGTCTCCCTCCCACTGCCATCCCAGCCCTGCAGAAGGTCAGGACATCAAGTGTCTGTCTGTTCTGTGGGTTCTGTGCTGCACATCTGATTAACTTCTCATTTTCTCCCATATATTTCTACCGGGGATAAAGCTAATTTAAACAGTCCTTAATTGTTAGGATTTTGTAAACAGTGTCTTAAACACAATAGACACAAAACTCTCAACAAATTGCTGGAGGAGATGTGACAGAATTGGGAATCATTTTCATATCTTCTGGGATTGCCCCAAATTGAAGCTTCTGGTCTGATGTTAGAAAATTGATGCAAGGATTTTTTCAGCAATATATCCCCCAAAGCCCTATTAGTGTGTGGGAAGGAAGACAGCCTGGATTTTTGAAATGAAGAAAAGAGAAAGAAGGGGGAAGAGAAGGAAGGAAAAGAAAGAGAAAAGAGAGAAGAGAAGAGAAGAGAAGAGAAGAGAAGAGAAGAGAAGAGAAG
>NW_024581053.1:581618-597305 GCF_017639235.1 Corvus kubaryi
AGAGAAGAGAAGAGAAGAGAAGAGAAGAGAAGAGAAGAGAAGAGAAGAGAAGAGAAGAGAAGAGAGAATAAAGAGGAGAAGGGAGGGAGGAAGGAAAGAAAGAAAAGAAAGAAAAGAAAGAAAAGAAAGAAAAGAAAGAAAAAGAAAGGAGAAATATAAAAAAGACAAACACCTACATGAGTACAGAGAGGAATCTGGTAAAAGCTCACACAAGTACAGCTATAAAATGAAATTTGCCTCCATCAGAGCAATCCCAGGCATCATCCATGGAAAAACAAATTGGCCACATTAAAACCTTGAAGTAATTGGCTGCTCATGGTGGTTTACCAAGTATTTTTTGAGATGATTGTCAAATGCAATTAACTGACATAAAAATCGTGCTATGAACTTCCTTCTCGCTGTATTATTTGGAAATGCGCTTGGTATTTATAAAGATGTAAAAAAAAATTGTTTATTAGGTGTTCTTAAGGTTAGGATAATTATATATGCACTAAATATAATGAGATGAAACTTCAGCAGCAGTGAAAAATACAGCAATAAGCTGAGCAGAAACTGAGCCCAGGCAGTCAGTGTGTATTTCTGTTAGAGCTGATGCTCAGTTCTCTTTTGTGCCCCCAGCTCATTTTTTTTCCTTCATATTTTAATGTTTTTATGGGAAAATCATTTTATGTGCTTATTTTGTGTGAAGGCTGAATATCTAAGCGAGATAAATTAATGTATCAAAAGATTTAGCTGCATTTCATATGTAAAACTTGGTTGTGCTTAGAGCCTAATACTTGCTCCCTCCCACTCACATTTTACATACAAATCACTACACTTCCTAAAACTGCTGTAGAGTTCTTCATTTGCAGCTCAAATCTGCAGCTGAGGTAGAAATAAAGTCTAGAGTTAAGGAAATCCACAGGAAAGTTCTGATTTCAGAGGAATTGAGGTCTAAAGTCTGTCACTGAAAGCAGATTCAGGCTGAGGTTTCTAAAGGGCTGCAGGTAGCTCTGGAATGGGACATTTGGTGTCCTGCGAGGGAATTTGGGGCAGGAATAGTCCGGCAGCAGGAAAAAACCAAGGGATTCCTGGAAGATGTGGGATGCTCCGAGTCCGAGTGGTAAATTCAGAGCCCTCAACAGCAGCAGAACTGAAATCCGGGGATTGCAGACCCTGGGTTGGGAGAGTCATGGAACTGTGGAGTCCCAGGAGGGGCTGGGCTGGAAGGGACCTTAAAGTTCATCCAGTGCCACCCCTGCCATGGGCAAGGACACCTTCCAGGGGCTCCAAGCCCCGTCCAGCTTGGCCCTGGCCACTTCCTGGGACTCACCTGCCTGTGGTCACTTCTCCTGACCCCGTTGGGAATTGTCTTCCCCAAGATACCAGATTTTCCAGCCCTCTGTGCCAGCCAGGCAGGGAGGGAAGGGAGACTCCCCCTCCCAGCTCTGCTAACAAGGTGAGAGCAGCCTGACAGAGCAGATTAACTGTGACCCCTCTGTTAATTAGTGGTGATTCCTTCCTGCACGGAAAGAGCTCAGGGCAATCCCAGCTCTGTGGTGGGCAGCCCCTTGGCACTGAAAGGTTGTGCCCCGAAAATGCCACCCCCTGCCAGGTTAAACCAGAGCCCCTGGGGGTTTAACCCTGGGGACCTGCAGCAGAACAGCTCCAAAACCTAAGGTCAAACCTGCTTCTTCTTTGTTCTCCTCCTTCCTTGTGAGCATGGATTGCTCTGATCCCCTGGGATTTGCTCCTTTGTGGCAGCTGGAGGCAGCAGGACATGAGGAGCTGGAGAGCATCTGCCATGGAAACAGATGCTGGCCACCCTCTGCCTTGCTCAGCTGAACCATGGCCCTGGCAGGGCTGCAGCAGGGTCTGCCCAGAACGCTGCTTGGTGGAACAGCTGCCCCACTGCACATCTGGATCTCTCCTGCACACTGAGATCCCATTACGATTCCCCAAACAGGGAATGGCTGCCCTGCTGCACACCTGGATCACTCCCAGATGCTGAGATCCTGCTGTGATTCCCAAGACCTTTGGGAAACCAGCTGGGTTGGTGCACTTGGCTCTGCTTTTCCAAAGGCCCAGCCAGTGCAGGAAGGGGAAAGGGAACTTGGCTTTCCTTCCTTCTCCGTGAGGAGCTCTCCTGCAGAGCCCCGGGCTCGGGGTCTGCACAGCTGGGTGTGGGAATCCTCTGCTGCTCAGGCCCAGCACGGAGGGAGCTTGGAGACTCAGGGAATTACAGGTGAAGGCTGTGAAGACACCAGCCCACAGCAGCTGAGCTCTGATCCTGACAGGAATTCCAGGTTTCCAGCTCACCCTGCACACCCACGGAGTGCATCCCTGTGGGGTGAGACCCTAGGGAGCTGCTCCAGGCACAAGAGGGATTTTTGGCTGCATGTCACCCACAGCCACTGCCCTGCTGGCTCAGGCTGGAATCCTGGTAACCTTCAGCTGCTCTTTTACTGCACTTAAGGGTGAACTGAGCCCAGGCCCCTCACTCTGCCTCCTTCAGAGGCTGTCACAGCACGGGGGGTGCCAGGGACAGGCTGAGGGACCAGCTGGTGAACACAGTGCTCCTGTCCACCTCCAAATCTGCATAACCACACAGCAAATGCACCCCATGCCCCAGCTGGGGAAGGAATTAAATTAAACCTTGGTCACAGTTTCAGCAGTAATTCTGAATCCTGCAAGTTCTTCTGATGTCTTACTTGAAAAGTCCAAATATCGTTTCAGACTCGCCAAGCAATGGCTCACCAGCAGCAGCACACACGAGGGGAAGGAACAAAAGCACCCATGGCCATATGGAGAACTCAGGGAGAAGATGAACCTCTGAATCACACAGTTATTTGTAGTCAGCTCATCCAAGCCACTCGGAACAACCAAATTATTAAGACACAGGAAGCACAAGGAATCCAAGATCATGAGTGTATCTGCCTTTGTGTTTTTGTCTCTTAAGTACATGAAAAAGCAAAGCATCTGTTAAGAGCAGAGGGAAATTTAATTGTCTTAGCACATTCCCTGGAGTTCTTGGATGCAATGGGACCCTGATGCTGGGGCTCCATTAAAGCTCCTGGGCAGACACAGGTTAAGGGCGCTCTCCTGGGGCAGCTCAGAGCCCAGCAGGGGCTGGATTTTAAGAAGGAGTAGCAAGACCAAAGAGAAGAAAACACAATTTCAGCCCTATTTCTCTGTTTTCTTCTTTTTTTTTCCTCAGGAAGGTGAAGAAGTAAACAGAACAAGGAGTCTGAGGAGCACTGGAGGCTGTCAGTTCAGGCTCAATAAATACTGCTGTGGCACTGGTGAGTTTAGAGCTGACACTGCTCCTCCTGGAGTTTTTGGAAGACAGAAAATGAAGCCCTAATAACACAGTCTTACCATGGAAGCAACTTGCAGGCTGAAGAGCTGCCTGCCTCCGCTGGGAAGGAGAAACCCCGAAGGTTTTGGGTGATCTTTCCAAGGGCAATTGTTCTCCCACCCTCCTTAGCAACAGGGAGATCTCTACACATGAACACAACTCACAATAAATCAGCTCCAGAATAGTCAGGATGAGGTTTCAGAATTCAAAACAAACGCCAGGACAAAAAGAGTAACAAATACAGAGACCCAGCACTGCCAGAAGCGTTTGAGATGAGATTTACTGAGTGCTTCCAGCAGGAGGAAGGTCCCAGCTGCCAACGCTGGAGGAATGGATCCCATTCCAAAGGCAAAGGGTGCAGGGAGGGACACGGACAGGACCAAGACAAGGCAGCAGCAGAAGAGGGAAGAAAGCAGAGGGGACCTGAGGGATCAATCAGAAATTGGTCTGATTGCACAGAGACTGGGAACAGGGTTTGGGTGGCAGGGACTGGCCTGGGGGTGGATGGAGCCAGGAGCTGCTGGGGTTTGACTGGTCTGTGGTGGCTCCCAGGGAGGGGAGACACAGCCCAGGCTCCAGTGCTGCTCAGGGAAACCCAAAGGAGGGGACAGAAGGGCTGGGGGACAGGGCTGAGCAGAGAGAGGCAGGTTCTGGCCATGGAGGGAGTGAAGAAACCTCTCCAGGCTGGGGTGAGGTGGAGGAAACGAAGTGGGAAACAGAGGAGTATCTTGGAATTAGACACGAGGCTGATCAGCACACCTAGAAAAGACTGGGCCATATTTCCCTGGGCACACCACTGAAAATATGGTCCTGTGTTTAATGTTGATGGGAACCATCAGCCATGCAGCATCACCAGAGGAATATTTCCATTAACATCAAGCACACTTTGGTGCCAGTAAACGTTACTGGCTGGCAGAGGAAAGTTACAACGTGTGTAATTTTGCTCTTTGCTTTCTCTTACCATGTGTAGGTGTCTGGGTGGCACTGTTTAGTATCAGGTGATTATAATTTTGTTCTTGGTCATCTGAAATTCACAGAAAAAAGAAAAAAAATCCCTTTAAGAACCAGCTTAGCACCGCCACTGATCTGCAGATGATAATTACAGCTCACAGTATCGCAGGAAATCTCAGCATGATTAAAGGAAGGAGAAGGAAATGCTTAAGAAAGCAGAAGATTCTGTTATGCAGTTCACTTAAAATTCCAGATGCAAGGAGAACACGATAATGGGAATCTGCTCCCCTTCTGCTGAGCCTGCAGATGAGGGTTCTCTGCAAAGGTGAGAAACACGTCCAGGCAGGAGCACACCCAGCTGTGCCCACAGGGGTGGGCTGTTCCTGAGGCCCCCATCCCACAGCTCCAGCTCCATCGAGCACAGAGCTTTGGAGCTCTGGAGGTTTTCAGGATGTGAGCCCCAACCACCCAAGCCCAGCCTGGGCCACTGTGAGCACAAGCACAAGCAGCACGTCCTGTGTGAGTGCAGAGAGCAGCCAAAGGTGTGGCCTCGGGGAGTTTAACAGCTGCACAGGGGCTGTGGGTCCCTGCCCAGGAAGGGGCAATCCTGTGAGACTGAGGCACCCCGTGCAGGGGAAACAATCCATGGCAGAGTCACTGCTGGAACTGGGGCTGGGAACGGCCCTTGGCGGTGGGAAACAACTCTGTCTCCTTCTCACTGCAATAAAAGGATCAGATAAGGGGCTCCTGATAAACCTCCACGAGCTTTAGTTTCCACACCTACTCCAGTAAGGAATGAGCTCTTTGTCCAGACCTTTCCATCATGGATGGAGCTGTAGCAGTGTAGGATGAGAGGAGATCTCTAGGAATCTTTCATGTCCTGCTCTCCTGGTGCAGGGGGTTAGTCCAGTGCGTCCTGTACTATTCCCAAACCTTTCATGGATATCTCACTTTCTCCCCCGAAGATCTGTGTCACTGGGCCTTTCTTTCTGCTTTTCAGAGCAGTTCCTTCTCTCCTGTCTTCCAGGGATGTGGAGAGAATCCCCCTTATTTCTGCCACAGCTCTTCATGACCACAGTTAGCATGTGCTCCTTCATCCTTCATGCTAACACCATTCCTTTCCTGTTTCCCTATAAAACTGGCTTTCCCTTGGACCCCTGTCATTCCAGCACCCTCTGCTCCCACTGACCCAGATCCTTCTCAAGTCTGGGATGTGTTTCTAACCAGGACAGAGTGGAATGCCTGGATTGTCCCAAGTCAGCTTCTCTTGTTCACACAAACTTGAAATACTTCTCTTTTCCTGGTTCGTGTAAAGTTTATGATCCTTTGTGATTCCTTATTACTTTTCCAAGGAACTCTCCAATTGTTCTCCAACACAGACAAGGCTTTTTAGTATTCCTGCTTCAGCCTGAGGCATCTCATTTTTCTCCATTTAATCAATTTATTTTCAGGCTATTTATCCAATTTGTCAAGAACATTTTAAATTCTAATCCTGTTCTCTAATAGACTTACAGTCATGCAAGCTTCATATCACCTGCAAATTTAATAAGCAAATTCTTTTTCCACCAGGAACAAAGAGACCAAATCCAGAACCACATCAGCCCATCCTTCCCCTGATATTTGATCCCTGAATGGTCACTCAGCCCTCGTGGCCTCTACCCCAGACAGGTTCATTAACAACCCACTTCTCTAATTAATCTCACATTGCTTTGCTAGAAACTGCTGGAAATCTTGCTAAGGTCATGATCCTTAATACGAATTATTCCTCCCTGGCCATAAAACACAGCAAAAAAAAGAAAAAAAGGTTAAGTTGCCATGATTTGTTTCTGTGTGTTGGCTGCTCATTTATCTCGGTGGGAGCTGCTCTCCCTCACTGTGGCGAGTGTCTGGGTGCAACCAGGAATAAAATCAGAGTTTATTTAGGCATCTTCACCTGCTTCCTGCTCCATCCAGAATCCAGGCACTCGGTGTACCCCGGGCAGATGGGAAAATGAAAGGGTTTTAGCTTGGCTGCCAGCACGCGATGAGCAAACCTTGAGAGAAGCCCAGGTCCACAGGGACACCTCAAGTGTCCTTGAATAAGTGGCCCACAGGCTTCCCAGCTGCTCGTCCCCGGTGCTGCCGGACGCCGTCCGTGCCCCGCTGGCCCCGCTCCCGCGGGCGCAGCCCGGGATGCTGGTGGCCTCCTTTGCCACAAGGGCGCATCGCTCCCTCATCTTCATCCCGTGCCCGGCACGAGTTCCAGCGGTTCTTTTACCCCCCGTTTATTCCCATATTAATACGTTATCGGATCTCTTTCTGAGGCTGCAAAGCAGGTAGTGAGTAACGAGCCTGTTTTATTTCTTGATGGCCTCTCCTTGACATTTGCAGCTGATAAGTTCATCGAGCATGACTAAATTGCTCCACAGACACTTCTGTCCTGCAAGCCTGGGAAAGATGAATTTCCCCCGGAGGTCTCCATCCTTCCACACACTTTTAGAGGAGCCTGTGGCTCCTGTGCCCGTCCCTCTGGGCTCCAGCCAGGCGTGGGCTGCAGTCACGCCAAGGAGAGCAAGGACTTCCAGCGTGGCTCCAGCAAAGCTCATTTACAGACCAAGCGGCAGAAAACACCCAAACCCCAAAGTCTGTGTGCGCTGTTCCTGCTGGTGCTGCAGGAGCTGCCAGGCGAGAGGGGACACAGAGATGGGGACACTCGAGGTGTGAAATGCCGGTGTTTGGAACAGGAACAGACACAGCCTGAACACAGCAACTGCTCCAGGAGGGAACCAGCAGAGGTTTCTCTCTCCTGCGAACACTCACGGGTCACTTATTCCCACAACCTCACTCCTGGGGGAAGTTGGGTCTTCACTGAGGACAGTTGCACCTGAATAGGAACCACCGTCTTCTGATTCTGAGCAACTTTTCATTTCACATCCAATTTCCTTTCCTTTTTCCTTTCCTTTTTCCTTTCCTTTTTCCTTTCCTTTTTCCTTTCCTTTTTCCCCTCTAAAAACCTCTGGTGTTTTGAGGCTCCTGCTGAAGCAATGGCATCCAACCCCGCCAGAACCCGAACTGTTGGCATTTTGATGCGTCTGAGCTAATCAAGCATCTGAATGCAGCGCTGGGCTTCATTTACCACTTCTGTAGCCCTTTGTAAACACTTTCTAAGCAATAAAACGCTTTAAAATGATGGCTGAGCCTTCCTACACCTCTTCAGGTTTAACAAGATAATGCTGTTAATTGTGAAGTGCCAGTTAGGCAGAAGCTTATCTATTGCTGAGACAAGGATCTGAGTTCAAAGCCATTTACCAGGAAACTCCATTAGGAGAAGAAAGGACCCACAGGGCTCTGAATTGCCAGACCACAATAGGAAATTTCTGAGCACAGCTGGAGGAGCGATCAGATAAAATAACCAGCAGAAAGAATGAGATGTTTCACTGGAAAAAAGGGAACCAGTGCTCCCACGCCTTTGCAAACAGGGGAAGGCACGCGCACGGAGGACACGTTCCTTTTCATTTACCATTTATTATTTTATTTCTTTTATTAAACTGTCTCTATCCACAAGTTTTCTCACTTTTAGCCTTCCAGTTCTCCACTGTATCCTGCTGGCGTCGTGGGGGTAAGTCCCCAGCTGGGGTTAAACCACAATCGCCACCTGAATTGTCTGCACCAAGGTGCAAAACCCTGAGGAACTGTTAAAGAATACTTTAAATAGCCCCCAAAGAGTTCCCATTGCACTTCCTGCTGAGAAATCCTCCTGAGACACAACCTTTTTTCACAGATTTAACCTTTCCTTTGGTACTTGGCTTCAGTCTTCTCCAGAGCCTATTTTTTTTTTTTCAGTCTCAAGAATTTCATATGGGAATACTACTAATAAAACTTTGATTTATTGTGTTCTGTAATGGGAAAAAAAAAAATCAAGTGTCAGAATATGAAAAGAAAATGCCATATTTTCCAGCCTGTCTTTCCTAATAAAATTCCTTATGAAAACTGCAAAGCAAGGATATTTTTAATATATGTCAACGGTATTACAGATATATCTGTAACTGTAACACAGATAGATGATCATTCTGATGGTCGTGCTGTACTTTGCATTCGTTTTAGAGAATTTATTAAAGTACTGGAAGCTGCTCTGAAATCTGTAGTTAACAGGACAAAAGAAATGGCCTAAAGAGGAGCCATCAGCACCCAGAGCAATGGTGGAGTCGCCATTTCTGAAGGGATTTAAAAGATTTGGGGCCATGGGTTGGTGGTTCGACTATTTGATCTTAGAGGCCTTTTCCAATCGAGATGATTCCATGAAAAACACTTCTTTGCCTTCTGCCCCTCTGGTTTTTCCAACAGCCTCAGCATTTGCCCAGCCCCAGCTGAGATCTCCAGAGCATGGTGGAAGGAGCAGTTGTTGTGCTGATGACAAGAAACCTCCTTGATAATGAAGAGAAACCTCCTTCACTAATGAAGAGAAAATCCCTTCCCAGGGCTGATCTTACTCGAGGCTTTAGGAACGGAGGGAAATGCAGAGCCAGAAGGCAGGGAGGGAAGCAGCCCCAAACCTGCTGAGGAGAATGGAAATAACTTTGAGCACAAAGCTCCTCGTTCATCACCCACCGGCCTCCTCCGGCATTTTCCGTTCACAATTTGTATTCCAGAGGGGAAGCCTGGAGCAAACGTCCTTCAACTGCTCCAGGGAATGGTCAAGCAGAGCTGAGCAGGGAAGGGGAGCAAGCACCAACCCTTTTCCCCTGATTTTGGGCAGTGAAAGCGGCAAAGTGAAGCCCAGAACCCCTCCCGAGCCAGGTCTGCCCAGGCGGGGCTCAGAGGTGATGAGCACAGGAATATTTAGCCTAATAGATCGTTAAACCCCAGCTGCCTTTGGTGTACACGAGCCAATAGTTAATTACTTTGTACTTGTGTGCTGTGAATTTCCTGCTTGCAGAGTGTTTCCACACCTGCCCAGCACTCCCCCAGCACACAGACCCCCAAAAATGGACTGTGGCAAGACAAACCCAAGAGTTAAGCTGCAGGTAGAGTCAGCACATCAGTCACCAGAGGGCTTGGAAATACCAAAAGAAAGGTTGTCCCCAAACCCTCCGTTTGATATTCATCATGTCAGGTTTTTGTTCTACCATTCCAACCTATTTTTCAACTGTAATCCTGTGACTCATTCATTGAACAGGATGCTCAGGGAATAAGGCAGCTATTCAGGAGTTATTTTAATCCTCATTAAGCGGTGAATGGCCCTGTTCTTTAGTACCCCACGCCATCCAAATCCTGCACTGCTTATGGAACTGTTATTTTCCATGCAGGCTTTTCCTCTACACCCATCCAAGCCACACAAACAGCTCCCAGACTCTCCTGGCAGGCAGGCTGGGGGCTGGCCCTGAGGCCAGAACAGGTGTGCTCACACCTGCCAGGCTGTATTCCTTTTGAGGAACAGCCCTGGAAAACTCAGGTCAGATTTTTCATATCACACAGGGGATTTTTAATAGGATTTTGCAAGCACAAAATCAGCTGTTAATTAATCATGTCCTGTTTGTGGGGGAGGAAAGGCAGGTGGAACAGCTCCTGGTTTACCTGGGGGGAAAATAATGAAGGCAGGTGGAATCAGTGGCCACGCAATTAGAGGAGGGGGACTGGAAAGGCCCCCCCAGCCCAGTTCAACTTCAGGTTTGTCACTCTCCATCCCAGCCAAGGTAGCAAGGGCACAAGCTCCTGGTGAGGGGCAGCTGAAGGAACTGGGAGGGCTCAGGCTGGAGCAAAGGAGGCTCAGGGGGGACCTTGTGGCTCTGCACAAGTCCCTGACAGGAGGGGGCAGCCGGGAGGGTCGGGCTCTGCTGGCAGGGAACAGGGACAGGAGGAGAGGGAACGGCCTCAGGCTGGGCCAGGGGAGGCTCAGGGTGGATATTGGGGAATATTCCTTCACAGAAAGGGTGCTCAAGCACTGGAATGGGCTGCCCAAGGAAGTGGTGGAGTCCCCATCCCTGGAAGTGTTCAAAAACCATGTGGATGTGGTGCTTGAGGATGTGGTTCAGTGGTGAACGAGGTGGAGGGGCTGGGTTGGAATCTCGGGGGGTCTCAGAGGTCTTTTCTGACCTGAATGACTCCACGATTCCGTCCCTGTGGCAGCCCTGGAGCTCAGCACTTTGGAAAACCACGCTGGAGGTGCTGGAACTTTGGGGAGCAAGAAACCAAAGGGACTTTGAAAGGCTCTGATCAACTCAGGTTCCTCCAGGCCTGTCCCTGCCAGGGGTGCCCAGCACCCTCCCAGCGCTGTGGGTGCTCTGGGAGGTGCTGGCACGGCAAGGGCAGGCTGGAGGTTGGTGTTTCTCACACCTGGAGCTGCTGCAGGCTCTTCAGCAGGATCTGCCAAATCTCTGGATTTGGCTGCAGGAACTCCCCAGCAGTGCCGAGAGGGATGTCAGGGTCACCTGGACACCGCGCCAGTGCTTCCCCTGCCCCAATTCCTATCCTTCCCTTGGTGCCTCGTGCTTCTGCTACAAGCCCTGAGCCTTCCCTGCTCTGTCCCAGCAGTGCTCAAGGCAGGGATTTTACTTGCAAAATATCCATCGAGTGCCTAAAGGGCGTGTGAGTGAACATTGCACAGGAGACTTCAGCTCAGTCTTCTGCTGCTTTTTGACCCCTCTTTTTTCCAGCTTGGGTTGTGTTTGTTCCTTATTTTAAGGCTATGGGAGATGAAGGCTTAAATGAAATCTAAGAAATCAAGTAGGAGGTGAATCACAGGATCAAGGGAGTACCCTGAGCTGGAAGGGACCCACAGAGATCAACCCCTGGCCCTGCCCAGACACCCCAACAACCCCACCCTGGGCATCCCTGGCAGCGCTGTCCAAGTGCTCCCGGAGCTCTGGCAGCCTCGGGGCGGTGCCCATTCCCTGGGGAGCCTGGGCAGTGCCCAGCAGCCTCTGGGGAAGAACCTTTCCCTGATCTCCAACCCAACCCTGCCCTGACACATCTTCACCACGTGCAGCTGCAGGTGGAGAACACTTGGCTGCAGTGGGCCCTGAAGTTCTGGAGGTCATGGCTGAGAAAAAGAAAGAAAAAACTAAAAAATCAGCAAGGCCCACTGAGCTGCGAGGTGGAAAATAATCCTTCTCCCTCAAATATCTGAGTAAAAATGGGAGCGTGAGGAGGATGTTCTCGTACAACAGGGCGTGGGGTTCACTCACAAAAATCTGTCTCCTGCATTGAAAGGCTGCACAAATCACACACTCATTCACAGTGGATTCTCCTCCTCCCACACAGCCCTCGTATCCACGATGGAACATGGAAACCAGGCCCACTCACGAGCTCCCTACACACCAGCATATGGCTCCCTCCCAGCACATCCCTGCAGCTCCTCACTGCCAAAGAAAACTGCAGGGGAGAGCTTGGCGTGAGGAAAATGCAACTCCTGTTTCCAAGCCACTACAGCAAAAAAGGGCACTTGCAGAAAAACAAAGCCACGAGAACAATATTTCCCAATCTTGGCTTTAAAATGATATTTTTAAAAACAGCAGCACCATGGTGAAGATAAAGGTCACAGAGAGCTCCAAATCTCTCTCTCCAAGGAAGCTGATGCCTTCTGGAGTGTCTGGCTTGAAGAAGAAATGGTTTTTCCTCCTCACGGACAGTGGAGTGTGAATTCTGTCACAAGGTTAACTTTAAGCTTTTCCTGCTCTTCCCAGAGCCTGGCTGGCTCAGCAGCAGGAGGCTCTGGAGAAGAGACACCTCCTTCCTGGGGATGCCCCCAGCAATGCCTCTGCTCCAGAGAGCAGCAACCACGGTGCCCCTCAGCCAGAGGGGAATGTCTGAACTCACCTGGAGCTGGAGTTCAGCATTTTCCATAACATTTCCTGCTTTATTTGCTCTGATTTTCATTGTTTTCAGCTAACCCCTTGCTGCCCTTTCTCACATGTTCCAGAATAAAGCAGGAGAAAAAAGTGGAGAAAGGGCCAGGAGAAGTCCAGATGAAGAGAAAGAACAAGGACTTTCAGTCTGGGAGAGAAAGTTCTGTGAAGCCCAGGGCACAAAGGTGGCTGGTGTTGACCATGAGTGCCTGGGATCCCCTGTGTGTCTGAGAACTTCGCCCTGCCTCGGAAACACAAAGTAATTGGATAAATATGGACTGGTTTCATCAGGAATCCAACAGCTGAGCAGGCTGCATGACTAACATCAGCCAGCACTGCACAACAGCAGCTGGGGGAGCAGCCCTGGATGGCAACCTTTGGAAACAGGTCCAGAATGTGCAGCTCACGGGGAAAATATATGGCCAGGAGAGAACAAAATGTGTCCTTTAAAGGGCATTTCTGGAGATGGAGTTGATTTGAGAAGGTATAAATAGTCTGGGTTGCTAAAGCAGGATTAGTTAAATGCAATCTTTGGTGGAACACAGCCAGCTCTTGCACATTCCGAGCGCAGAGATAATTATGCAAATACCTTTGGAAGTAACACGGTCCCTTTTAACCCCATGGTATTGGCAGGAAGGAGAAGGGAAGGGAACACAAAGTCCTCCTCTTGTTTTTTCCTCTTCCATGAAGTATAAAGAGAAAAAGTTGAGGATGAAATCGCTGTCAGAAGGGCTCTCCAGTGGGCCCAGGGGTGCTGGACCTCAGATCCACTTGGAGAGCAGAAGTCCAAGCCCTGGTCACAGCTTTCGCTTAGGAAACACCAGGGCCTGGCTGTCCCATCTCACTCTTGAGACTGAAAAGAAACAGGAATCAGCAGAGAGCCAAAGCCCTTGCCTGCTACACTCCAAGCATAATCACAGGAAAAATAATCTTAGTTTGTTTCCCATGGAACCAAATGGCTTTGGACCAGTCCTTGTCCTGTCACCAGGTCCTTGCAGGAGGATGCAGAGACTCTGGAGAGGAGGGTGGGTCCCAGCTTGCCCAGAACCCAGCAGGGCTTTCCCAGCCTCAGGAGTGATAAATGTGTGGCGTTATAAGCAACACGACGATGCAGATAAATAGACTGAAGTCCTTAACTGGTTTTAAATCATTCTGAAGCCACAGAAATCCACTTGCTCCTCATCTGTCACCAAGGCATGGCCAGCCTGGAGGTATCTGGGCAGAGAAGCAAAGATCTCTTTATGTGACACAGCAACAAGTGGCTGTGAGGGGCCAGGAACAAGGATGTGTCTGTTGTGATGGTGTGAAACCCATTGCACCCTTCTGCTGGTTCCCGTGTCTGTTGTGATGGTGTGAAACCCATCCCACCCTTCTGCTGGTTCCCAGCGTTTCCTTTTCCCTGGATGGAGGCTCGTTTGCATGCCCCTCAACTGCTAACCATGGCTCTGGGCCAGTGCTTTCAGGACGATTAAGATCCAGATGCAATCTAACACTGATCAGAATCTTATCTTTAAGCATATAAAGAAGTCACCAGCACTAATCAAGCCCTTAAAATGAGCCATGGCCGTAAGTTTCTTTATCAAGGTACAAAGAAAGTGGCTCCGCGTTAGGGAAGAACGGGAGAGCTCTAGTTAAATCCTAATCCTATCAGCAATTAAGCAGATGGTTAACTTTAAGCATCTGCTTAAGTCTAACTGAAGTCACATTCAAGAGAGGCTTTCAAAATAGCGATTCTATAGAAAGATCTGTGTGTGACAGTGTCAAAATCTTGCTTTTTACTAAGAATTTCCTCTCCTGTTCTGGCACTGCTTCAATTCCAGCAACAGGGAGAAGGTGGCACAGACTCTTTGAAGGAGATGAGGACAGATCATGGAATCCTGGAGTGGTTTGGGTTGGAAGGGATCACAAAGCCCACCCAGTGCCACCCCCGCCATGGCAGGGCCACCTCCCACTGTCCCAGGCTGCTCCAAGCCCCAATGTCCAGCCTGGCCTTGGGCACTGCCAGGGATCCAGGGGCAGCCCCAGCTGCTCTGGGCACCCTGTGCCAGGGCCTGGCACCCTCACAGGGAACAATTCCTTCCCAATATCCCATCCAGCCCTGCCCTCTGGCAGTGGGAAGCCATTCCCTGTGTCCTGTCCCTCCAGCCCTTGTCCAAAGTCTCTCCCCATCTTTTATGAAGCCCTTTTCAGGTACTGGGAGGCCACAACGTGGCCATCCCAGAGTCTTTTCATCTCCAGGCTGCACAATCCCAATTTTCTCAGCTTTCCTAATGCTGACCACCAGCATGTTCCTGGTATGAAGCACAGATCCTTGGAGAATATATACATTCATATTATTTTTTAAATAAATATTTAATTATAAAACCCTTTTCCATATGTTGTGATCAGAAATTTTCTGTTTGGCCAACTCCAAACTGGCTGAAATTACAAACAATTTTTTTTTTTTTAATAATTTTAATTTTTTATGTTTGTAAGCCTCAGAGCTACTCAGATATTGGGAATATTGGATTACTGCTAAAGAGAAAAAATACAGTTTAAAGTCCAGCTTTTCCAGGAAAGCTGCCTTGATTCCAGTGTCCCAAACTGCTTGGCACAGCCAACATCGCTGGATAATGAGTCTGTCTCTAGTGACAATAAGTTACAGTATTTATCATTATTTAGGTTTTCTCAAACAGGCCTTATTTGGGAAAATTCTGTAAAAACCACTGAAATAACACCTTTAAAACCAGCAGTAGTGCTTGTGGCATCCTGGTATCCCTTTCCATGGAAAATGAGCATCCCCTGGAGAGCTGCCTGGATGTCCAGTTGTCCCAGGTTTAAAGGTGAAGCAGTTCAGCATAAATCTTTCAAGCCCCAGGTTCTGGAATCCTTTGATTATGTGGGAATTTAATTGATCTTTAATTAACGGAGATCACTGCCTCTCTTTGTGCAGAGACAGCTCTTGGCAGCTCCAAGGCCCTCAAGGCAGAAGGCAAACAAAAGACATCAACATTTATTTATTTTGAACCTGTGGGTTTGGGTTCAACCTCAGGGTTTTTTTCAGACGTCATTTTGGTTTCTTTACCACGTGTTGGGGTTGAAACCCCCCTGATAACTCATGGAATATTTACTGCCCTGCATGGAAAGGATCGGGCAGAGGCCAGGATTTACAGCAGAGTGAGCTCTCTCCTGTAGGCAAAGCAATTCCCGTTTATTTACTCACTCCCTGCCTTCCATGGGAATAGTTTCGTTGGCAGATTTGATCCTCAGCTCCGCTTGCTGGAACACAAATTTTATTGGGTTTTATCAGGGTTTATTTCATTTTATTTCTGCACCAAACTCACCAAGGCCAAGTGAAGCAGCTCTATGGTCAGATTCAGCGGGTGCCAGGCGTGATGGCACTGGGGGAGAAGGTTCTGCTCCCTCCTCAGCCCTCAGGGAAATGATTCTCATTCCTCCCTTGTGCCTGTTTTTATCAGATCTTGCAGGAAATTCTCTCTGCTTTTTCATTTGTCTGGTTTTGTCATCGAGTTTCAGCCAGATCGGCTTCCTGATCGCACTTTTGTACAAAGGTGGGAGGCAGGGTGAGGGGATGGG
>NW_024581053.1:597405-597664 GCF_017639235.1 Corvus kubaryi
TGGGATGGGATGGGATGGGATGGGATGGGATGGGATGGGATGGGATGGGATGGGATGGGATGGAATGCGATTCGATGGGATGCGATGGGATCAGTGGGATGGGACGGGATGGGATGGGATGGGATGGGATCAATGGGATGGGACCAATGGGATGGGATCAATGGGATGGGATCAATGGGATGGGATGGGATGGGATGGGATGGGATGGGATGGGGATGGGATGGGATAGGATGGGATGAGATGGGATGGGATGGGATGG
>NW_024581053.1:597764-598597 GCF_017639235.1 Corvus kubaryi
GGGATGGGGATGGAGATGGGATGAGATCAATGGGATGGGGATGGGATGGGATCAGTGGGATGGGATGGGGTGAATATGGGGATGCTGACAGAGTGTCTTCAGTCCAGATGCAAAGCCTGTCCCCTGAGGAAGGCTCTCCAAAATCAGGCTGCAGACACTCTAGGTCTCATTCCATGTGGCCATGCCCCAGTTCCATATCAGGCTCACCTCCCTCGAACCCTGCTTTTGTTTAGCCCCATACCTATTTATTCTGCTTTCTTTACCCAGATCACGTGCAGGGAATGTGATTCCAGGGCAGGGGGCAATCCCAGCATTGCCCCCAGCCCAGTTAGGCTGGGATCAGCACCAGCAATCAGGACCTCTTTCCCTGAGGACAACAAGCCTCACAGACATCATTTCACGCTCTTGCTGTCAGCTGCCTTGCACAATTTATCTTCTCATTACCTCTTTAACAGCACTGCTATTCAGTGGCTGATCGAGGGAAATAACTCTTGTGATGGAGACGTTGGCTTTGGATATAAAGCAGAGATATTATTATGCAGCAATATAAATGCTAAGTTCCTGCAGCCAGCGCCCAGAAGAGCTTGGGAAGGTGGAGAACCACTGGGCTGCTGGTATCCAAAGGTGTGTGTCTCTGGCTCGGGTAAAGTCACCTTAAGGCAGGTGGTGTTGTCATGGGAGCAAAAGGTGGTGCGCTGGAGAGAGGAGAGAGGAGAGAGGAGAAGAGAGAGAGGAGAGAGGAGAGGAGAGAGAAGAGAGGAGAGAGGAGAAGAGAGAGAGGAGAGGGGAGAGAGGAGAGAGGAGAGAGGAGAGAGGAGAGGAGAGAGGAGAGA